>NW_027362761.1:1227097257-1227252497 GCF_046119375.1 Phyllobates terribilis | reverse complement strand
ACAGTGAGTATCTGTAGCTCTATATACAGGCACAGTGAGTATCTGTAGCCCTATATACAGCACAGTGAGTATCTGTAGCTCTATATACAGGCACAGTGAGTATCTGTAGCCCTATATACAGCACAGTGAGTATCTGTAGCTCTATATACAGCACAGTGAGTATCTGTAGCTCTATATACAGCACAGTGAGTATCTGTAGCTCTATATACAGGCACAGTGAGTATCTGTAGCTCCTATATACAGGCACAGTGAGTATCTGTAGCTCTATATACAGGCACAGTGAGTATCTGTAGCCTATATACAGGCACAGTGAGTATCTGTAGCCTATATACAGGCACAGTGAGTATCTGTAGCTCTATATACAGGCACAGTGAGTATCTGTAGCTCTATATACAGGCACAGTGAGTATCTGTAGCTCTATATACAGGCACAGTGAGTATCTGTAGCTCTATATACAGGCACAGTGAGTATCTGTAGCCCTATATACAGGCACAGTGAGTATCTGTAGCTCTATATACAGCACAGTGAGTATCTGTAGCTCTATATACAGCACAGTGAGTATCTGTAGCTCTATATACAGCACAGTGAGTATCTGTAGCCCTATATACAGCACAGTGAGTATCTGTAGCTCTATATACAGCACAGTGAGTATCTGTAGCTCTATATACAGCACAGTGAGTATCTGTAGCTCTATATACAGCACAGTGAGTATCTGTAGCTCTATATACAGGCACAGTGAGTATCTGTAGCTCTATATACAGGCACAGTGAGTATCTGTAGCTCTATATACAGCACAGTGAGTATCTGTAGCTCTATATACAGCACAGTGAGTATCTGTAGCTCTATATACAGCACAGTGAGTATCTGTAGCTCTATATACAGCACAGTGAGTATCTGTAGCCTATATACAGCACAGTGAGTATCTGTAGCTCTATATACAGCACAGTGAGTATCTGTAGCTCTATATACAGGCACAGTGAGTATCTGTAGCTCTATATACAGCACAGTGAGTATCTGTAGCTCTATATACAGCACAGTGAGTATCTGTAGCTCCTATATACAGCTACAGTGAGTATCTGTAGCTCTATATACAGGCACAGTGAGTATCTGTAGCCCTATATACAGCACAGTGAGTATCTGTAGCTCTATATACAGGCACAGTGAGTATCTGTAGCTCTATATACAGCACAGTGAGTATCTGTAGCTCTATATACAGCACAGTGAGTATCTGTAGCTCCTATATACAGCACAGTGAGTATCTGTAGCTCTATATACAGCACAGTGAGTATCTGTAGCTCTATATACAGCACAGTGAGTATCTGTAGCCCTATATACAGCACAGTGAGTATCTGTAGCTCTATATACAGCACAGTGAGTATCTGTAGCTCTATATACAGCACAGTGAGTATCTGTAGCCTATATACAGCACAGTGAGTATCTGTAGCTCTATATACAGCACAGTGAGTATCTGTAGCTCTATATACAGCACAGTGAGTATCTGTAGCTCTATATACAGCACAGTGAGTATCTGTAGCTCTATATACAGCACAGTGAGTATCTGTAGCTCTATATACAGCACAGTGAGTATCTGTAGCTCTATATACAGCACAGTGAGTATCTGTAGCCCTATATACAGCACAGTGAGTATCTGTAGCTCTATATACAGCACAGTGAGTATCTGTAGCCTATATACAGCACAGTGAGTATCTGTAGCTCTATATACAGCACAGTGAGTATCTGTAGCCCTATATACAGCACAGTGAGTATCTGTAGCTCTATATACAGCACAGTGAGTATCTGTAGCTCTATATACAGCACAGTGAGTATCTGTAGCTCTATATACAGCACAGTGAGTATCTGTAGCCCTATATACAGCACAGTGAGTATCTGTAGCTCTATATACAGCACAGTGAGTATCTGTAGCTCTATATACAGCACAGTGAGTATCTGTAGCTCTATATACAGCACAGTGAGTATCTGTAGCCTCTATATACAGCACAGTGAGTATCTGTAGCTCCTATATACAGCACAGTGAGTATCTGTAGCTCTATATACAGCACAGTGAGTATCTGTAGCCCTATATACAGCACAGTGAGTATCTGTAGCTCTATATACAGCACAGTGAGTATCTGTAGCTCTATATACAGCACAGTGAGTATCTGTAGCTCTATATACAGCACAGTGAGTATCTGTAGCCCTATATACAGCACAGTGAGTATCTGTAGCTCTATATACAGGCACAGTGAGTATCTGTAGCTCTATATACAGCACAGTGAGTATCTGTAGCTCTATATACAGCACAGTGAGTATCTGTAGCTCTATATACAGCACAGTGAGTATCTGTAGCTCTATATACAGCACAGTGAGTATCTGTAGCTCTATATACAGCACAGTGAGTATCTGTAGCTCTATATACAGCACAGTGAGTATCTGTAGCTCTATATACAGCACAGTGAGTATCTGTAGCTCTATATACAGCACAGTGAGTATCTGTAGCTCTATACAGCACAGTGAGTATCTGTAGTCCTATATACAGCACAGTGAGTATCTGTAGCCCTATATACAGCACAGTGAGTATCTGTAGCTCTATATACAGCACAGTGAGTATCTGTAGCTCTATATACAGCACAGTGAGTATCTGTAGCTCTATATACAGCACAGTGAGTATCTGTAGCTCTATATACAGGCACAGTGAGTATCTGTAGCTCTATATACAGCACAGTGAGTATCTGTAGCTCTATATAACTAGGTCACAGTGAGTATCTGTAGCTCTATATACAGGCACAGTGAGTATCTGTAGCTCTATATACAGCACAGTGAGTATCTGTAGCTCTATATACAGCACAGTGAGTATCTGTAGCCTATATACAGCACAGTGAGTATCTGTAGCTCTATATACAGCACAGTGAGTATCTGTAGCCCTATATACAGCACAGTGAGTATCTGTAGCCCTATATACAGCACAGTGAGTATCTGTAGCTCTATATACAGGCACAGTGAGTATCTGTAGCTCTATATACAGCACAGTGAGTATCTGTAGCTCTATATACAGCACAGTGAGTATCTGTAGCTCTATATACAGCACAGTGAGTATCTGTAGCTCTATATACAGGCACAGTGAGTATCTGTAGCTCTATATACAGCACAGTGAGTATCTGTAGCCTCCTCATATACAGGCACAGTGAGTATCTGTAGCTCTATATACAGCACAGTGAGTATCTGTAGCCCTATATACAGCACAGTGAGTATCTGTAGCTCTATATACAGCACAGTGAGTATCTGTAGCCCTATATACAGCACAGTGAGTATCTGTAGCTCTATATACAGCACAGTGAGTATCTGTAGCTCTATATACAGCACAGTGAGTATCTGTAGCTCTATATACAGCACAGTGAGTATCTGTAGCTCTATATACAGCACAGTGAGTATCTGTAGCTCTATATACAGCACAGTGAGTATCTGTAGCTCTATATACAGCACAGTGAGTATCTGTAGCTCCTATATACAGCACAGTGAGTATCTGTAGCTCTATATACAGCACAGTGAGTATCTGTAGCCCTATATACAGCACAGTGAGTATCTGTAGCTCTATATACAGGCACAGTGAGTATCTGTAGCTCTATATACAGCACAGTGAGTATCTGTAGCTCTATATACAGCACAGTGAGTATCTGTAGCTCTATATACAGGCACAGTGAGTATCTGTAGCTCTATATACAGCACAGTGAGTATCTGTAGCCCTATATACAGCACAGTGAGTATCTGTAGCTCTATATACAGCACAGTGAGTATCTGTAGCCCTATATACAGCACAGTGAGTATCTGTAGCTCTATATACAGCACAGTGAGTATCTGTAGCCCTATATACAGCACAGTGAGTATCTGTAGCTCTATATACAGCACAGTGAGTATCTGTAGCCCTATATACAGCACAGTGAGTATCTGTAGCTCTATATACAGCACAGTGAGTATCTGTAGCTCTATATACAGCACAGTGAGTATCTGTAGCTCTATATACAGCACAGTGAGTATCTGTAGCCCTATATACAGGCACAGTGAGTATCTGTAGCTCTATATACAGCACAGTGAGTATCTGTAGCCCTATATACAGCACAGTGAATATCTGTAGCCCTATATACAGCACAGTGAGTATCTGTAGCTCTATATACAGCACAGTGAGTATCTGTAGCTCTATATACAGCACAGTGAGTATCTGTAGCTCTATATACAGCACAGTGAGTATCTGTAGCTCTATATACAGCACAGTGAGTATCTGTAGCCCTATATACAGGCACAGTGAGTATCTGTAGCCCTATATACAGCACAGTGAAGTATCTGTAGCCCTATATACAGCACAGTGAGTATCTGTAGCTCTATATACAGCACAGTGAGTATCTGTAGCCCTATATACAGCACAGTGAGTATCTGTAGCTCTATATACAGCACAGTGAGTATCTGTAGCCCTATATACAGCACAGTGAGTATCTGTAGCTCTATATACAGCACAGTGAGTATCTGTAGCCCTATATACAGCACAGTGAGTATCTGTAGCCCTATATACAGGCACAGTGAGTATCTGTAGCTCTATATACAGCACAGTGAGTATCTGTAGCCCTATATACAGCACAGTGAGTATCTGTAGCTCTATATACAGCACAGTGAGTATCTGTAGCCCTATATACAGCACAGTGAGTATCTGTAGCCCTATATACAGCACAGTGAGTATCTGTAGCTCTATATACAGCACAGTGAGTATCTGTAGCCCTATATACAGCACAGTGAGTATCTGTAGCCCTATATACAGCACAGTGAGTATCTGTAGCTCTATATACAGCACAGTGAGTATCTGTAGCCCTATATACAGCACAGTGAGTATCTGTAGCTCTATATACAGCACAGTGAGTATCTGTAGCCCTATATACAGCACAGTGAGTATCTGTAGCTCTATATACAGCACAGTGAGTATCTGTAGCTCTATATACAGCACAGTGAGTATCTGTAGCCCTATATACAGGCACAGTGAGTATCTGTAGCTCTATATACAGCACAGTGAGTATCTGTAGCCCTATATACAGCACAGTGAGTATCTGTAGCTCTATATACAGCACAGTGAGTATCTGTAGTCCTATATACAGCTACAGTGAGTATCTGTAGCTCTATATACAGCACAGTGAGTATCTGTAGCTCTATATACAGCACAGTGAGTATCTGTAGCCCTATATACAGGCACAGTGAGTATCTGTAGCTCTATATACAGCACAGTGAGTATCTGTAGCTCTATATACAGCACAGTGAGTATCTGTAGCCCTATATACAGCACAGTGAGTATCTGTAGCTCTATATACAGGCACAGTGAGTATCTGTAGCTCTATATACAGGCACAGTGAGTATCTGTAGCTCTATATACAGCACAGTGAGTATCTGTAGCTCTATATACAGGCACAGTGAGTATCTGTAGCTCTATATACAGCACAGTGAGTATCTGTAGCTCTATATACAGCACAGTGAGTATCTGTAGCTCTATATACAGCACAGTGAGTATCTGTAGCCCTATAGACAGGCACAGTGAGTATCTGTAGCCCTATATACAGCACAGTGAATATCTGTAGCCCTATATACAGCACAGTGAGTATCTGTAGCTCTATATACAGCACAGTGAGTATCTGTAGCCCTATATACAGCACAGTGAGTATCTGTAGCTCTATATACAGCACAGTGAGTATCTGTAGCCCTATATACAGCACAGTGAGTATCTGTAGCTCTATATACAGCACAGTGAGTATCTGTAGCTCTATATACAGCACAGTGAGTATCTGTAGCTCTATATACAGCACAGTGAGTATCTGTAGCTCTATATACAGGCACAGTGAGTATCTGTAGCTCTATATACAGGCAGAGTGAGTATCTGTAGCTCTATATACAGCACAGTGAGTATCTGTAGCTCTATATACAGCACAGTGAGTATCTGTAGCCCTATATACAGCACAGTGAGTATCTGTAGCCCTATATACAGCACAGTGAGTATCTGTAGCCCTATATACAGCACAGTGAGTATCTGTAGCCCTATATACAGCACAGTGAGTATCTGTAGCTCTATATACAGGCACAGTGAGTATCTGTAGCTCTATATACAGGCACAGTGAGTATCTGTAGCTCTATATACAGCACAGTGAGTATCTGTAGTCCTATATACAGCACAGTGAGTATCTGTAGCCCTATATACAGCACAGTGAGTATCTGTAGCCCTATATACAGCACAGTGAGTATCTGTAGCCCTATATACAGCACAGTGAGTATCTGTAGCTCTATATACAGCACAGTGAGTATCTGTAGTTCTACATACAGCACAGTGAGTATCTGTAGCTCTATATACAGCACAGTGAGTATCTGTAGCCCTATATACAGCACAGTGAGTTTCTGTAGTCCTATATACAGGCACAGTGAGTATCTCTAGCCCTATATACAGCACAGTGAGTATCTGTAGCTCTATATACAGCACAGTGAGTATCTGTAGCCCTATATACAGCACAGTGAGTATCTGTAGCCCTATATACAGGCACAGTGAGTATCTGTAGCCCTATATACAGCACAGTGAGTATCTGTAGCTCTATATACAGCACAGTGAGTATCTGTAGCCCTATATACAGCACAGTGAGTATCTGTAGCCCTATATACAGCACAGTGAGTATCTGTAGCCCTATATACAGCACAGTGAGTATCTGTAGTCCCTATATACAGCACAGTGAGTATCTGTAGCCCTATATACAGCACAGTGAGTATCTGTAGCCCTATATACAGCACAGTGAGTATCTGTAGCTCTATATACAGCACAGTGAGTATCTGTAGCTCTATATACAGGCACAGTGAGTATCTGTAGCTCTATATACAGCACAGTGAGTATCTGTAGCTCTATATACAGCACAGTGAGTATCTGTAGTCCTATATACAGGCACAGTGAGTATCTGTAGCTCTATATACAGCACAGTGAGTATCTGTAGCTCTATATACAGCACAGTGAGTATCTGTAGCTCTATTTACAGGCACAGTGAGTATCTGTAGCTATATATACAGCACAGTGAGTATCTGTAACCCTATATACAGGCACAGTGAGTATCTGTAACCCTATATACAGCACAGTGAGTATCTGTAGCTATATATACAGCACAGTGAGTATCTGTAACCATATATACAGGCACAGTGAGTATCTGTAGCCCTATATACAGCACAGTGAGTATCTGTAGCTCTATATACAGCACAGTGAGTATCTGTAACCATATATACAGCACAGTGAGTATCTGTAGCTCTATATACAGCACAGTGAGTATCTGTAGCTCTATATACAGCACAGTGAGTATCTGTAGCTCTATATACAGGCACAGTGAGTATCTGTAACCCTATATACAGCACAGTGAGTATCTGTAGCTATATATACAGCACAGTGAGTATCTGTAACCATATATACAGGCACAGTGAGTATCTGTAGCCCTATATATAGGCACAGTGAGTATCTGTAGCTCTATATACAGCACAGTGAGTATCTGTAACCCTATATACAGCACAGTGAGTATCTGTAGCTCTATATACAGCACAGTGAGTATCTGTATCTCTATATACAGCACAGTGAGTATCTGTAACCCTATATACAGGCACAGTGAGTATCTGTAGCTCTATATACAGGCACAGTGAGTATCTGTAGCTCTATATACAGCACAGTGAGTATCTGTATCTCTATATACAGCACAGTGAGTATCTGTAGCTCTATATACAGCACAGTGAGTATCTATAGCTCTATATACAGCACAGTGAGTATCTGCAGCTCTATATACAGGCACAGTGAGTATCTGTAGCTCTATATACAGCACAGTGAGTATCTGTAGCCCTATATATAGGCACAGTGAGTATCTGTAGCTCTATATACAGCACAGTGAGTATCTGTAACCCTATATACAGGCACAGTGAGTATCTGTAGCTCTATATACAGGCACAGTGAGTATCTGTAGTCCTATATACAGCACAGTGAGTATCTGTAGCCCTATATACAGGCACAGTGAGTATCTGTAGTCCTATATACAGCACAGTGAGTATCTGTAGCCCTATATACAGCACAGTGAGTATCTGTAGCTCTATATACAGCACAGTGAGTATCTGTAGCTATATATACAGCACAGTGAGTATCTGTAGCCCTATATACAGGCACAGTGAGTATCTGTAGCTCTATATACAGGCACAGTGAGTATCTGTAGCTCTATATACAGCACAGTGAGTATCTGTATCTCTATATACAGCACAGTGAGTATCTGTAGCTCTATATACAGCACAGTGAGTATCTGTAGCTCTATATACAGCACAGTGAGTATCTGTAGCTCTATATACAGGCACAGTGAGTATCTGTAGCTCTATATACAGCACAGTGAGTATCTGTAGCTATATATACAGCACAGTGAGTATCTGTAACCCTATATACAGGCACAGTGAGTATCTGTAGCTCTATATACAGCACAGTGAGTATCTGTAACCCTATATACAGGCACAGTGAGTATCTGTAGTCCTATATACAGCACAGTGAGTATCTGTAGCTCTATATACAGGCACAGTGAGTATCTGTAGCCCTATATACAGCACAGTGAGTATCTGTAGCTCTATATACAGCACAGTGAGTATCTGTAGTCCTATATACAGGCACAGTGAGTATCTGTAGCTCTATATACAGCACAGTGAGTATCTGTAACCCTATATACAGGCACAGTGAGTATCTGTAGCCCTATATATAGGCACAGTGAGTATCTGTAGCTCTATATACAGCACAGTGAGTATCTGTAACCCTATATACAGGCACAGTGAGTATCTGTAGCTCTATATACAGCACAGTGAGTATCTGTAGCTCTATATACAGCACAGTGAGTATCTGTAGCTCTATATACAGCACAGTGAGTATCTGTAGCTCTATATACAGCACAGTGAGTATCTGTAGCTCTATATACAGCACAGTGAGTATCTGTAGCTCTATATACAGCACAGTGAGTATCTGTAGTCCTATATACAGGCACAGTGAGTATCTGTAGCTCTATATACAGCACAGTGAGTATCTGTAGCTCTATATACAGGCACAGTGAGTATCTGTAGCCCTATATACAGGCACAATGAGTATCTGTAGCCCTATATACAGCACAGTGAGTATCTGTAGCTCTATATACAGCACAGTGAGTATCTGTAGCCCTATATACAGCACAGTGAGTATCTGTAGCCCTATATACAGGCACAGTGAGTATCTGTAGCTCTATATACAGCACAGTGAGTATCTGTAGCTCTATATACAGCACAGTGAGTATCTGTAGCCCTATATACAGGCACAGTGAGTATCTGTAGCTCTATATACAGCACAGTGAGTATCTGTAGCTCTATATACAGCACAGTGAGTATCTGTAGCTCTATATACAGGCACAGTGAGTATCTGTAGCTCTATATACAGCACAGTGAGTATCTGTAGCTCTATATACAGCACAGAGAGTATCTGTAGCTCTATATACAGCACAGTGAGTATCTGTAGCTCTATATACAGGCACAGTGAGTATCTGTAGCTCTATATACAGCACAGTGAGTATCTGTAGTCCTATATACAGCACAGTGAGTATCTGTAGTCCTATATACAGGCACAGTGAGTATCTGTAGTCCTATATACAGGCACAGTGAGTATCTGTAGCTCTATATACAGCACAGTGAGTATCTGTAGCTCTATATACAGGCACAGTGAGTATCTGTAGCTCTATATACAGCACAGTGAGTATCTGTAGCCCTATATACAGCACAGTGAGTATCTGTAGCTCTATATACAGCACAGTGAGTATCTGTAGCTCTATATACAGCACAGTGAGTATCTGTAGCTCTATATACAGCACAGTGAGTATCTGTAGCTCTATATACAGCACAGTGAGTATCTGTAGCTCTATATACAGGCACAGTGAGTATCTGTAGCCCTATATACAGGCACAGTGAGTATCTGTAGCTCTATATACAGGCACAGTGAGTATCTGTAGTCCTATATACAGGCACAGTGAGTATCTGTAGCCCTATATACAGGCACAGTGAGTATCTGTAGCCCTATATACAGGCACAGTGAGTATCTGTAGCCCTATATACAGGCACAGTGAGTATCTGTAGTCCTATATACAGGCACAGTGAGTATCTGTAGTCCTATATACAGGCACAGTGAGTATCTGTAGCCCTATATACAGCACAGTCAGTATCTGTAGCTCTATATACAGCACAGTGAGTATCTGTAGCTCTATATACAGGCACAGTGAGTATCTGTAGCCCTATATACAGGCACAGTGAGTATCTGTAGCTCTATATACAGGCACAGTCAGTATCTGTAGTCCTATATACAGGCACAGTGAGTATCTGTAGCTCTATATACAGCACAATGAGTATCTGTAGCCCTATATAAAGGCACAGTGAGTATCTGTAGCCCTATATACAGCACAGTGAGTATCTGTAGCCCTATATACAGCACAGTGAGTATCTGTAACCCTATATACAGGCACAGTGAGTATCTGTAGCCCTATATACAGGCACAGTGAGTATCTGTAGCTCTATATACAGCACAGTGAGTATCTGTAGCCCTATATACAGGCACAGTGAGTATCTGTAGCTCTATATACAGCACAGTGAGTATCTGTAGCTCTATATACAGGCACAGTGAGTATCTGTAGCTCTATATACAGCACAGTGAGTATCTGTAGCTCTATATACAGGCACAGTGAGTATCTGTAGCTCTATATACAGCACAGTGAGTATCTGTAGCTCTATATACAGCACAGTGAGTATCTGTAGCTCTATATACAGCACAGTGAGTATCTGTAGCTCTATATACAGCACAGTGAGTATCTGTAGCTCTATATACAGCACAATGAGTATCTGTAGCCCTATATACAGGCACAGTGAGTATCTGTAACCCTATATACAGGCACAGTGAGTATCTGTAGCTCTATATACAGCACAGTGAGTATCTGTAGCTCTATATACAGCACAGTGAGTATCTGTAGCTCTATATACAGCACAGTGAGTATCTGTAGCCCTATATACAGCACAGTGAGTATCTGTAGCCCTATATACAGGCACAGTGAGTATCTGTAGCTCTATATACAGGCACAGTGAGTATCTGTAGCCCTATATACAGCACAGTGAGTATCTGTAGCTCTATATACAGCACAGTGAGTATCTGTAGCTCTATATACAGCACAGTGAGTATCTGTAGCCCTATATACAGCACAGTCAGTATCTGTAGCCCTATATACAGGCACAGTGAGTATCTGTAGCTCTATATACAGCACAGTGAGTATCTGTAGCTCTATATACAGGCACAGTGAGTATCTGTAGTTCTATATACAGCACAGTGAGTATCTGTAGCCCTATATACAGCACAGTGAGTATCTGTAGCTCTATATACAGCATAGTGAGTATCTGTAGCTCTATATACAGCACAGTGAGTATCTGTAGCCCTATATACAGCACAGTCAGTATCTGTAGCTCTATATACAGCACAGTGAGTATCTGTAGCCCTATATACATCACAGTGAGTATCTGTAGCCCTATATACAGCACAGTGAGTATCTGTAGCCCTATATACAGCACAGTGAGTATCTGTAGCTCTATATACAGCACAGTATCTGTAGCTCTATATACAGCACAGTGAGTATCTGTAGCCCTATATACAGCACAGTGAGTATCTGTAGCTCTATATACAGCACAGTGAGTATCTGTAGCCCTATATACAGCACAGTGAGTATCTGTAGCCCTATATACAAGCACAGTGAGTATCTGTAACCCTATATACAGCACAGTGAGTATCTGTAGCCCTATATACAGCACAGTGAGTATCTGTAGCTCTATATACAGGCACAGTGAGTATCTGTAGCCCTATATACAGGCACAGTGAGTATCTGTAGCTCTATATACAGCACAGTGAGTATCTGTAGCCCTATATACAGGCACAGTGAGTATCTGTAGCTCTATATACAGCACAATGAGTATCTGTAGCTCTATATACAGCACAGTGAGTATCTGTAGCTCTATATACAGCATAGTGAGTATCTGTAGCTCTATATACAGCACAGTGAGTATCTGTAGCCCTATATACAGGCACAGTGAGTATCTGTAGCTCTATATACAGCACAGTGAGTATCTGTAGCTCTATATACAGCACAGTGAGTATCTGTAGCCCTATATACAGGCACAGTGAGTATCTGTAGCTCTATATACAGCACAGTGAGTATCTGTAGCTCTATATACAGCACAGTGAGTATCTGTAGCCCTATATACAGCACAGTGAGTATCTGTAGTCCTATATACAGGCACAGTGAGTATCTGTAGCTCTATATACAGCACAGTGAGTATATGTAGCCCTATATACAGCACAGTGAGTATCTGTAGCTCTATATACAGCATAGTGAGTATCTGTAGCTCTATATACAGCACAGTGAGTATCTGTAGCCCTATATACAGCACAGTGAGTATCTGTAGCTCTATATACAGCACAGTGAGTATCTGTAGCCCTATATACAGCACAGTGAGTATCTGTAGCTCTATATACAGCATAGTGAGTATCTGTAGCTCTATATACAGCACAGTGAGTATCTGTAGCCCTATATACAGCACTCTGTAGCTCTATATACAGCATAGTGAGTATCTGTAGCTCTATATACAGCACAGTGAGTATCTGTAGCCCTATATACAGCACAGTGAGTATCTGTAGCTCTATATACAGCACAGTGAGTATCTGTAGCCCTATATACAGGCACAGTGAGTATCTGTAGCTCTATATACAGCACAGTGAGTATCTGTAGCCCTATATACAGCACAGTGAGTATCTGTAGCTCTATATACAGCACAGTATCTGTAGCTCTATATACAGCACAGTGAGTATCTGTAGCCCTATATACAGCACAGTGAGTATCTGTAGCTCTATATACAGCACAGTGAGTATCTGTAGCCCTATATACAGCACAGTGAGTATCTGTAGCCCTATATACAGGCACAGTGAGTATCTGTAACCCTATATACAGCACAGTGAGTATCTGTAGCTCTATATACAGGCACAGTGAGTATCTGTAGCCCTATATACAGGCACAGTGAGTATCTGTAGCTCTATATACAGCACAGTGAGTATCTGTAGCTCTATATACAGCACAGTGAGTATCTGTAGCTCTATATACAGCACAGTGAGTATCTGTAGCTCTATATACAGGCACAGTGAGTATCTGTAGCCCTATATACAGGCACAATGAGTATCTGTAGCCCTATATACAGCACAGTGAGTATCTGTAGCTCTATATACAGCACAGTGAGTATCTGTAGCCCTATATACAGGCACAGTGAGTATCTGTAGCTCTATATACAGCACAGTGAGTATCTGTAGCTCTATATACAGCACAGTGAGTATCTGTAGCTCTATATAGAGCACAGTGAGTATCTGTAGCCCTATATACAGGCACAGTGAGTATCTGTAGCTCTATATACAGCACAGTGAGTATCTGTAGCTCTATATACAGGCACAGTGAGTATCTGTAGCTCTATATACAGCACAGTGAGTATCTGTAGCTCTATATACAGCACAGAGAGTATCTGTAGCTCTATATACAGCACAGTGAGTATCTGTAGCTCTATATACAGGCACAGTGAGTATCTGTAGCTCTATATACAGCACAGTGAGTATCTGTAGCTCTATATACAGGCACAGTGAGTATCTGTAGCTCTATATACAGGCACAGTGAGTATCTGTAGCTCTATATACAGCACAGTGAGTATCTGTAGCTCTATATACAGGCACAGTGAGTATCTGTAGCTCTATATACAGCACAGTGAGTATCTGTAGCTCTATATACAGCACAGTGAGTATCTGTAGCTCTATATACAGCACAGTGAGTATCTGTAGCTCTGTATACAGCACAATGAGTATCTGTAGCCCTATATACAGCACAGTGAGTATCTGTAGCTCTATATACAGCACAGTGAGTATCTGTAGCTCTATATACAGCACAGTGAGTATCTGTAGCTCTATATACAGCACAGTGAGTATCTGTAGCCCTATATACAGCACAGTGAGTATCTGTAGCTCTATATACAGCACAGTGAGTATCTGTAGCTCTATATACAGCACAGTGAGTATCTGTAGCTCTATATACAGCACAGTGAGTATCTGTAGCTCTATATACAGCACAGTGAGTATCTGTAGCTCTATATACAGGCACAGTGAGTATCTGTAGCTCTATATACAGCACAGTGAGTATCTGTAGCCCTATATACAGCACAGTGAGTATCTGTAGCTCTATATACAGCACAGTGAGTATCTGTAGCTCTATATACAGCACAGTGAGTATCTGTAGCTCTATATACAGCACAGTGAGTATCTGTAGCTCTATATACAGGCACAGTGAGTATCTGTAGCTCTATATACAGGCACAGTGAGTATCTGTAGCCCTATATACAGGCACAGTGAGTATCTGTAGCTCTATATACAGGCACAGTGAGTATCTGTAGTCCTATATACAGGCACAGTGAGTATCTGTAGCCCTATATACAGGCACAGTGAGTATCTGTAGCCCTATATACAGGCACAGTGAGTATCTGTAGCCCTATATACAGGCACAGTGAGTATCTGTAGTCCTATATACAGGCACAGTGAGTATCTGTAGCCCTATATACAGGCACAGTGAGTATCTGTAGCTCTATATACAGGCACAGTGAGTATCTGTAGCTCTATATACAGGCACAGTCAGTATCTGTAGTCCTATATACAGGCACAGTGAGTATCTGTAGCCCTATATACAGGCACAGTGAGTATCTGTAGCTCTATATACAGGCACAGTCAGTATCTGTAGCTCTATATACAGCACAGTGAGTATCTGTAGTCCTATATACAGGCACAGTGAGTATCTGTAGCTCTATATACAGCACAATGAATATCTGTAGCCCTATATAAAGGCACAGTGAGTATCTGTAGCCCTATATACAGCACAGTGAGTATCTGTAGCCCTATATACAGCACAGTGAGTATCTGTAACCCTATATACAGGCACAGTGAGTATCTGTAGTCCTATATACAGGCACAGTGAGTATCTGTAGTCCTATATACAGCACAGTGAGTATCTGTAGTCCTATATACAGGCACAGTGAGTATCTGTAGTCCTATATACAGCACAGTGAGTATCTGTAGCTCTATATACAGCACAGTGAGTATCTGTAGCCCTATATACAGGCACAGTGAGTATCTGTAGCTCTATATACAGCACAGTGAGTATCTGTAGCTCTATATACAGGCACAGTGAGTATCTGTAGCTCTATATACAGCACAGTGAGTATCTGTAGCTCTATATACAGGCACAGTGAGTATCTGTAGCTCTATATACAGCACAGTGAGTATCTGTAGCTCTATATACAGCACAGTGAGTATCTGTAGCTCTATATACAGCACAGTGAGTATCTGTAGCTCTATATACAGCACAGTGAGTATCTGTAGCTCTATATACAGCACAATGAGTATCTGTAGCCCTATATACAGGCACAGTGAGTATCTGTAACCCTATATACAGGCACAGTGAGTATCTGTAGCTCTATATACAGCACAGTGAGTATCTGTAGCTCTATATACAGCACAGTGAGTATCTGTAGCCCTATATACAGCACAGTGAGTATCTGTAGCCCTATATACAGGCACAGTGAGTATCTGTAGCTCTATATACAGGCACAGTGAGTATCTGTAGCCCTATATACAGCACAGTGAGTATCTGTAGCTCTATATACAGCACAGTGAGTATCTGTAGCTCTATATACAGCACAGTGAGTATCTGTAGCCCTATATACAGGCACAGTGAGTATCTGTAGCTCTATATACAGGCACAGTGAGTATCTGTAGCCCTATATACAGGCACAGTGAGTATCTGTAGCTCTATATACAGGCACAGTGAGTATCTGTAGCTCTATATACAGCACAGTGAGTATCTGTAGCCCTATATACAGCACAGTGAGTATCTGTAGCTCTATATACAGCATAGTGAGTATCTGTAGCTCTATATACAGCACAGTGAGTATCTGTAGCCCTATATACAGGCACAGTGAGTATCTGTAGCTCTATATACAGCACAGTGAGTATCTGTAGCTCTATATACAGCACAGTGAGTATCTGTAGCCCTATATACAGGCACAGTGAGTATCTGTAGCTCTATATACAGGCACAGTGAGTATCTGTAGCTCTATATACAGCACAGTGAGTATCTGTAGCCCTATATACAGCACAGTGAGTATCTCTAGCTCTATATACAGCATAGTGAGTATCTGTAGCTCTATATACAGCACAGTGAGTATCTGTAGCCCTATATACAGCACAGTCAGTATCTGTAGCTCTATATACAGCACAGTGAGTATCTGTAGCCCTATATACAGCACAGTGAGTATCTGTAGCCCTATATACAGCACAGTGAGTATCTGTAGCCCTATATACAGCACAGTGAGTATCTGTAGCTCTATATACAGCACAGTATCTGTAGCTCTATATACAGCACAGTGAGTATCTGTAGCCCTATATACAGCACAGTGAGTATCTGTAGCTCTATATACAGCACAGTGAGTATCTGTAGCCCTATATACAGCACAGTGAGTATCTGTAGCCCTATATACAGCACAGTGAGTATCTGTAGCTCTATATACAGGCACAGTGAGTATCTGTAGCCCTATATACAGGCACAGTGAGTATCTGTAGCTCTATATACAGGCACAGTGAGTATCTGTAGCTCTATATACAGCACAGTGAGTATCTGTAGCCCTATATACAGGCACAGTGAGTATCTGTAGCTCTATATACAGCACAATGAGTATCTGTAGCTCTATATACAGCACAGTGAGTATCTGTAGCTCTATATACAGCATAGTGAGTATCTGTAGCTCTATATACAGCACAGTGAGTATCTGTAGCCCTATATACAGCACAGTGAGTATCTGTAGCTCTATATACAGCACAGTGAGTATCTGTAGCCCTATATACAGGCACAGTGAGTATCTGTAGCCCTATATACAGCACAGTGAGTATCTGTAGCTCTATATACAGCATAGTGAGTATCTGTAGCTCTATATACAGCACAGTGAGTATCTGTAGCCCTATATACAGCACTCTGTAGCTCTATATACAGCATAGTGAGTATCTGTAGCTCTATATACAGCACAGTGAGTATCTGTAGCCCTATATACAGCACAGTGAGTATCTGTAGCTCTATATACAGCACAGTGAGTATCTGTAGCCCTATATACAGGCACAGTGAGTATCTGTAGCTCTATATACAGCACAGTGAGTATCTGTAGCCCTATATACAGCACAGTGAGTATCTGTAGCTCTATATACAGCACAGTATCTGTAGCTCTATATACAGCACAGTGAGTATCTGTAGCCCTATATACAGCACAGTGAGTATCTGTAGCTCTATATACAGCACAGTGAGTATCTGTAGCCCTATATACAGCACAGTGAGTATCTGTAGCCCTATATACAGGCACAGTGAGTATCTGTAACCCTATATACAGCACAGTGAGTATCTGTAGCTCTATATACAGGCACAGTGAGTATCTGTAGCCCTATATACAGGCACAGTGAGTATCTGTAACCCTATATACAGCACAGTGAGTATCTGTAGCCCTATATACAGCACAGTGAGTATCTGTAGCTCTATATACAGGCACAGTGAGTATCTGTAGCCCTATATACAGGCACAGTGAGTATCTGTAGCTCTATATACAGCACAGTGAGTATCTGTAGCTCTATATACAGCACAGTGAGTATCTGTAGCCCTATATACAGCACAGTGAGTATCTGGAGCTCTATATACAGCACAGTGAGTATCTGTAGCCCTATATACAGCACAGTGAGTATCTGTAGCCCTATATACAGGCACAGTGAGTATCTGTAGCTCTATATACAGCACAGTGAGTATCTGTAGCTCTATATACAGCACAGTGAGTATCTGTAGCTCTATATACAGCACAGTGAGTATCTGTAGCTCTATATACAGCACAGTGAGTATCTGTAGCCCTATATACAGCACAGTGAGTATCTGTAGCTCTATATACAGCACAGTGAGTATCTGTAGCTCTATATACAGCACAGTGAGTATCTGTAGCCCTATATACAGCACAGTGAGTATCTGTAGCCCTATATACAGCACAGTGAGTATCTGTAGCTCTATATACAGGCACAGTGAGTATCTGTAGCCCTATATACAGCACAGTGAGTATCTGTAGCTCTATATACAGCACAGTGAGTATCTGTAGCTCTATATACAGCACAGTGAGTATCTGTAGCCCTATATACAGGCACAGTGAGTATCTGACGCGCCCCTGGGCCTGTGTCGCGCTGCGTTGCGCACGCGGGAGCTTACCCGGAGCCGGATCTGTTGAGGGTTGTAGTCTCGTGGCGGTGATCCGGTCCGTGCCCAGGGAGTCAGACTAAGTGGCGCTGTATTAGCGGTAGATGTTGGACGACTACGCCACCCGTTGAGTACAGCTAAGGAGCTGCTGCTGCAGGGCAGACCGCTGAGGCCGGTGGTAGGATTGTGCAGCGTGATAGTATAACCCCCAACGGGAGGGGTATGGCCTCAGGGCAGCCGACGTGGATGATGGGGGTAGCAGGAACCACTCGGAGACGGTACGGTGTAGTTCAGGGTCTTTACTGGTGACAAAGATAGACCCTCCCGGAGTACTGGCTAGCGTTTGGGGCCTGGTCAGTCCTTGAGCAGATGGGATCTCCCCTGGCCAGGCGGAGTTGTAGGCCTCCCAAACTAACGATACTCTTCTGGCTACCTTGCTAGAGGCGGGTATAAGTAGCCCACGTCCCTGAGTGTACCGTGTGGTGCTCACCCGTATGGCCGGTGACTCGGGGCCTTCTATTGGCTTCCGCTCTACGACGGCGGTGCTGGTCCCATGCGTGTGACCGTGCCTTCGGGTTTCTTGGCCAGAGGACCTGAAATCCCCTGCCGGGCGGTTTCTGCTGCTGGGTAGGAGTTAGTCCCCACAGCCTCGGACTCCGGGTCCGGTAAGAAATCTTCTCAGTCAGGGCGAGCTCTGCAGCTGCCAGCCCCTGACTCCTTGTAACACTGCTCCCACAGAGCTCCCGTTGTTTCTTCCCATAGCTGCTTCTCTTCTCTGTCTCTACTTCTGGCATGGCCCAGGAGCTGGGCCCAGCCGGAGCCACAGCTCCCTGTCAGCCCTCCTGGCTGAACTCTCCCTCTGAACTCACTAACCCTGCCTCAGCCCCAGGTTTATATAGGGGAAGTTCTTCCCCTCCCAGGACTGGGCAGGAGGTGTGGCATGCATAGGATTCCTGACCAAGAGACCTCCCACCTGCTCTCAGACATAACATTGCTGTTACTGTGGAAACCAGACCCCTGGGGTGCCACATTCCCCCCTAGTGAAATTTAGTACTCCGGGACTAAACATATTTTTAAACATAACAAGGTATAAACAATAATAGTACAATAAGAAAACCATATAAAGATGGTCACGGCGTGTCCGCAACCGGGTGCAGTTTTTGAAGAAAAGCAAGGTGTCCATTTCACCAAAACAGGGAGACGTAACCAGGTAGGGGTCTGTCCTGCCCCGAGTCCTTAACAGTCTTTAGTCCGTCCTGGGTTACGCTCCACTAACTGTACAAAGGGTTCCCGGTAAATCCACCAAGGACTCCTATAAATTACTAGAAACATAATTATTTACAGGATATGGCCGCTCTCAGTCCTCGGCCAGTGGGGATAAGGATTGGCTGCTCACAGTCCTCAGCCTGGTAAGGGATAGGGGATGGCTGCTCACAGTTCTCAGCCTGGTAAGGGATAGGGACACACGGGGAACAATTCACTAATCCCAACGGGGACCATATTTTAATTAGCAGCAGTCCTTGTACCCTAACGGGTAACTATTTACAGCTCTTTATTCACGCTACTTCCCTTCAGTAGCTATGTCCTCTTTGTGCTCCCTCCTGAGGGTAGTCCTCAGACCCGTCCGGGTCCTCTTGGCTTTCCTCGTATTGGTAGTACTGCAGCTCCTCCTCGGTTAGCTGGGTTAGTATCTCTGCGACAGTCCTCCCCCCAGGTGGCCAGGACTTTACCTCCCTTTGGGCTGCCCCGGTTAATTGGGCCACCAGGATGCTCACTTTTTGCTCCTCTGTGAGGGGGTACACCTGGAAGAGGCTATCCAGCTTTTCTCTAAAGTCATGCAGGGTATGTGACTCCCCTGAGTACTGGGGTAGCCAGGCTGCCCCCGGGATATAGGGCATGGTGAAAGGCATGACCGCAACAGCGGTGGCGCTGGCGGGGGTTGAAGCGGTGAAGCTCTCCTCCGTATCCGGCATCCTTCTCCCCCCTAGTGGACCGTGGCCTACCTTGCGATGATCCTTTTCCGTAGGCCGCGGCTCCGCAGTGAATCGTCAGGGTTGAGGACCTTCCGTCGCGCTCCTGTGACGTCGGCGTCTGCTGGGCTCCTTCCAGGACCTTACGCAACGTCCGGACGTGAGGCGGGGCTTCAGTTCTCGCGCGCTTTTGGAGTCCACGCCCCTCTTCTTCCCGCGCAGCGTCTTCAAGATGGCGTCCAACGGCGGGAAAACTCCACGGAAGGCGGGAAGAAGGCTGAAAATGGCGCCGGATGGCGGGAATCTTCACCGATGGCGGGAAGAAGGCTGAAGATGGCGCCGGATGGCGGGAATCTTCACCACTGGTAAGTTTGAACAGTCTTTTTCAGGCACGCAGTACCCGGTGGTTGCGGGCACGAAATCCTGCCGACTACGCCAAAAGTTGACGCGCCCCTGGGCCTGTGTCGCGCTGCGTTGCGCACGCGGGAGCTTACCCGGAGCCGGATCTCTTGAGGGTTGTAGTCTCGTGGTGGTGATCCGGTCCGTGCCCAGGGAGTCAGACTAAGTGGCGCTGTATTAGCGGTAGATGTTGGACGACTACGCCACCCGTTGAGTACAGCTAAGGAGCTGCTGCTGCAGGGCAGACCGCTGAGGCCGGTGGTAGGATTGTGCAGCGTGATAGTATAACCCCCAACGGGAGGGGTATGGCCTCAGGGCAGCCGACGTGGATGATGGGGGTAGCAGGAACCACTCGGAGACGGTACGGTGTAGTTCAGGGTCTTTACTGGTGACAAAGATAGACCCTCCCGGAGTACTGGCTAGCGTTTGGGGCCTGGTCAGTCCTTGAGCAGATGGGATCTCCCCTGGCCAGGCGGAGTTGTAGGCCTCCCAAACTAACTGTACTCTTCTGGCTACCTTGCTAGAGGAGGGTATAAGTAGCCCACGTCCCTGAGTGTACCGTGTGGTGCTCACCCGTATGGCCGGTGACTCGGGGCCTTCTAGTAGCTTCCGCTCCACGACGGCGGTGCTGGTCCCATGCGTGTGACCGTGCCTTCGGGTTTCTTGGCCAGAGGACCTGAAATCCCCTGCCTGACGGATTCTGCTGCTGGGTAGGAGTTAGTCCCCACAGCCTCGGACTCCGGGTCCGGTAAGAAATCTTCTCAGTCAGGGCGAGCTCTGCAGCTGCCAGCCCCTGACTCCTTGTAACACTGCTCCCACAGAGCTCCCGTTGTTTCTTCCCATAGCTGCTTCTCTTCTCTGTCTCTACTTCTGGCATGGCCCAGGAGCTGGGCCCAGCCGGAGCCACAGCTCCCTGTCAGCCCTCCTGGCTGAACTCTCCCTCTGAACTCACTAACCCTGCCTCAGCCCCAGGTTTATATAGGGGAAGTTCTTCCCCTCCCAGGACTGGGCAGGAGGTGTGGCATGCATAGGATTCCTGACCAAGAGACCTCCCACCTGCTCTCAGACATAACATTGCTGTTACTGTGGAAACCAGACCCCTGGGGTGCCACATATCTGTAGTTCTATATACAGCACAGTGAGTATCTGTAGCTCTATATACAGCACAGTGAGTATCTGTAGTCCTATATACAGCACAGTGAGTATCTGTAGCTCTATATACAGGCACAGTGAGTATCTGTAGCCCTATATACAGGCACAGTGAGTATCTGTAGCTCTATATACAGCACAGTGAGTATCTGTAGCCCTATATACAGCACAGTGAGTATCTGTAGTCCTATATACAGCACAGTGAGTATCTGTAGCTCTATATACAGGCACAGTGAGTATCTGTAGCTCTATATACAGGCACAGTGAGTATCTGTAGCCCTATATACAGCACAGTGAGTATCTGTAGCCCTATATACAGGCACAGTGAGTATATGTAGCTCTATATACAGCACAGTGAGTATCTGTAGCTCTATATACAGCACAGTGAGTATCTGTAGCCCTATATACAGGCACAGTGAGTATCTGTAGCCCTATATACAGGCACAGTGAGTATCTGTAGCTCTATATACAGCACAGTGAGTATCTGTAGCCCTATATACAGCACAGTGAATATTTGTAGCTCTATATACAGCACAGTGAGTATCTGTAGCTCTATATACAGCACAGTGAGTATCTGTAGCTCTATATACAGGCACAGTGAGTATCTGTAGCTCTATATACAGCACAGTGAGTATCTGTAGCTCTATATACAGCACAGTGAGTATCTGTAGCTCTATATACAGCACAGTGAGTATCTGTAGCCCTATATACAGCACAGTGAGTATCTGTAGCTCTATATACAGCACAGTGAGTATCTGTAGCTCTATATACAGCACAGTGAGTATCTGTAGCCCTATATACAGCACAGTGAGTATCTGTAGCTCTATATACAGGCACAGTGAGTATCTGTAGTCCTATATACAGCACAGTGAGTATCTGTAGCTCTATATACAGGCACAGTGAGTATCTGTAGTCCTATATACAGGCACAGTGAGTATCTGTAGCCCTATATACAGCACAGTGAGTATCTGTAGTCCTATATACAGGCACAGTGAGTATCTGTAGTCCTATATACAGGCACAGTGAGTATCTGTAGCTCTATATACAGCACAGTGAGTATCTGTAGCCCTATATACAGCACAGTGAGTATCTGTAGCTCTATATACAGGCACAGTGAGTATCTGTAGCTCTATATACAGGCACAGTGAGTATCTGTAGTCCTATATACAGCACAGTGAGTATCTGTAGCTCTATATACAGCACAGTGAGTATCTGTAGCCCTATATACAGCACAGTGAGTATCTGTAGCTCTATATACAGCACAGTGAGTATCTGTAGCTCTATATACAGGCACAGTGAGTATCTGTAGTCCTATATACAGCACAGTGAGTATCTGTAGCCCTATATACAGCACAGTGAGTATCTGTAGCTCTATATACAGGCACAGTGAGTATCTGTAGCTCTATATACAGCACAGTGAGTATCTGTAGCCCTATATACAGCACAGTGAGTATCTGTAGCTCTATATACAGCACAGTGAGTATCTGTAGCTCTATATACAGGCACAGTGAGTATCTGTAGTCCTATATACAGCACAGTGAGTATCTGTAGTCCTATATACAGCACAGTGAGTATCTGTAGCCCTATATACAGGCACAGTGAGTATCTGTAGCTCTATATACAGCACAGTGAGTATCTGTAGCTCTATATACAGCACAGTGAGTATCTGTAGCTCTATATACAGCACAGTGAGTATCTGTAGCTCTATATACAGCACAGTGAGTATCTGTAGCTCTATATACAGCACAGTGAGTATCTGTAGCTCTATATACAGGCACAGTGAGTATCTGTAGTCCTATATACAGCACAGTGAGTATCTGTAGTCCTATATACAGCACAGTGAGTATCTGTAGCTCTATATACAGCACAGTGAGTATCTGTAGCTCTATATACAGCACAGTGAGTATCTGTAGCTCTATATACAGCACAGTGAGTATCTGTAGCTCTATATACAGCACAGTGAGTATCTGTAGTCCTATATACAGCACAGTGAGTATCTGTAGCTCTATATACAGGCACAGTGAGTATCTGTAGCCCTATATACAGCACAGTGAGTATCTGTAGTCCTATATACAGGCACAGTGAGTATCTGTAGCTCTATATACAGCACAGTGAGTATCTGTAGCTCTATATACAGCACAGTGAGTATCTGTAGCTCTATATACAGCACAGTGAATATCTGTAGCCCTATATACAGCACAGTGAGTATCTGTAGCTCTATATACAGCACAGTGAGTATCTGTAGCCCTATATACAGGCACAGTGAGTATCTGTAGCTCTATATACAGCACAGTGAGTATCTGTAGCTCTATATACAGCACAGTGAGTATCTGTAGCTCTATATACAGCACAGTGAGTATCTGTAGCTCTATATACAGGCACAGTGAGTATCTGTAGCTCTATATACAGGCACAGTGAGTATCTGTAGCTCTATATACAGCACAGTGAGTATCTGTAGCTCTATATACAGGCACAGTGACTGATTATAAGATTGTAGACTCCTGGGATGATAATTAGTGGACACAGCTTGATTTATCTTGTCCCTCTTGTCACATTATTTTCAGGGGTCCCATCATTTCTGTCCAGGCCGATTTCATGAGTTACATTTTTTTTTAATTCTGTGGAAGCAGAGAAGCAATGTCTGACCTTCATCTGTTCATTTTCATAGATTTGTAATTTATTATTACTTTTGTCAGATTCAAGTTATTTCTGTGACCATTGTGGGTTTTTCTTTCATTAAACGAGGGGCACCAACAATTTTGACCGCGTGTGTATTTGGTATCATTGCATCCTTTAAAATCTGACCTATCAAAATAAAAAAATAATTAACTGTTTGATAAAGAGAAAAAAGAAAATCAAATCACCAGAATTGTTTTTTTTTTTTGTCACTTCATCTCTCTAAAAAAAGTGCAATAAACAGCGATCATACTGTCGTATATATACACCAAAATTTTATGGATCAAAACATCAGCTCACCATACATAAAACAAGACCTCCAGCTCCATAAATGGAAGATAAAAATGTTACAGGTCTTAAAACGGCAACAAAAAACAACATTTTTTTCTTTCTTACAAAAAAGCTAGGATCAGCCCTGCCAGAAACCAGAACAAGACAGCAATGCATGCGTGTACAGACTCTGAACCAGAAGGGGGCAGCAGTGCTCCAGGGATGTCTAACTCAAACACACAGAGGGCCAAAATGAAAAATTCAGACAAAGTCGCGGGCCAATCAGTATACAGTATAACGAGCTCCACATAGACCTCCATGCAGTATAATGGGCCCTACATAGTCCTCCATACAGTATAATGGGCCCTACATAGTCCTCCATACAGTATAATGAGCCCCACATAGACCTCCATACAGTATAATGGGCCCTACATAGACCTCCATACAGTATAATGGCCCCACATAGTCCTCCATACAGTATAATGAGCCCCACATAGACCTCCATACAGTATAATGGCCCCACATAGTCCTCCATACAGTATAATGGGCCCTACATGGTCCTCCATACAGTATAATGGGCCCTACATAGTCCTCCATACAGTATAATGAGCCCCACATAGACCTCCATATAGTATAATGGGCCCTACATAGACCTCCATACAGTATAATGGGCCCTACATAGTCCTCCATACAGTATAATGGGCCCCACATAGACCTCCATACAGAATAATGGGCCCTACATAGACCTCCATAGAGTATAATGGGCCCTACATAGTCCTCCATACAGTATAATGAGCCCCACATAGACCTCCATACAGTATAATGGGCCCTACATAGTCCTCCATACAGTATAATGAGCCCCACATAGACCTCCATACAGTATAATGGGCCCTACATAGACCTCCATACAGTATAATGGGCCCTACATAGTCCTCCATACAGTATAATGGGCCCCACATAGTCCTCCATACAGAATAATGGGCCCTACATAGTCCTCCATACAGTATAATGGGCCCTACATAGTCCTCCATACAGTATAATGAGCCCCACATAGACCTCCATACAGTATAATGGGCCCTACATAGACCTCCATACAGTATAATGGGCCCTACATAGTCCTCCATACAGTATAATGAGCCCCACATAGACCTCCATACAGTATAATGGGCCCTACATAGACCTCCATACAGTATAATGGGCCCTACATAGTCCTCCATACAGTATAATGGGCCCCACATAGTCCTCCATACAGAATAATGGGCCCTACATAGTCCTCCATACAGTATAATGGGCCCTACATAGTCCTCCATACAGTATAATGAGCCCCACATAGACCTCCATACAGTATAATGGGCCCTACATAGACCTCCATACAGTATAATGGGCCCTACATAGTCCTCCATACAGTATAATGGGCCCCACATAGTCTTCCATACTGTATAATGTTCCCACATAGTCCTCCATACAGAATAATGAGCCCCACATAGTCCTCCATACAGTATAATGGCCCCACATAGTCCTCCATACAGTATAATGGTCACCACATAGTCCTCCATACAGTATAATGGCCCCACATAGTCCTCCATACAGTATAATGGCCCCACATAGTCCTCCATACAGTATAATGGGCCCCACATAGTCCTCCATACTGTATAATGTTCCCACATAGTCCTCCATACAGCATAATGGCCCCACATAGTCCTCCATACAGTATAATGGCCCCACATACTCCTCCATACAGAATAATGGCCCCCACATAGTCCTCCATACAGTATAATGGCCCCACATAGTCCTCCATACAGAATAATGGGTCCCACATAGTCCTCCATACAGTATAATGGCCCCACATAGTCCTCCATACAGTATAATGAGCCCCACATAGTCCTCCATACAATATAATGGCCCCCACATAGTCCTCCATACAGTATAATGGCCACAGATAGTCCTCCATACAGTATAATGGGCCCCACATAGTCCTCCATACAGTATAATGGGCCCTACATAGTCTTCCATACAGTATAATGGGACCCACATAGTCCTCCATACAGAATAAGGGCCCCACATAGTTCTCCATACAGTATAATGGGACCCACATAGTCCTCCATACAGAATAATGGCCCCACATAGTCCTCCATACAGCATAATGGCCACAGATAGTCCTCCATACAGTATAATGGCCCCAGATAGTCCTCCATACAGTATAATGGCCACAGATAGTCCTCTATACAGTATAATGGGACCCACATAGTCCTCCATACAGAATAATGGGCCCCACATAGTCCTCCATACAGAATAATGGCCCCACATAGTCCTCCATACAGTATAAGGGGCACCACATAGTCCTCCATACAGTATAATGGGCCCCACATAGTCCTCCATACAGAATAATGGGTCCACATAGTCCTCCATACAGTATAATGGCCCCACATGGTCCTCCATACAGTATAATGGCCCCACATAGTCCTCCATACAGTATAATGGCCCCACATAGTCCTCCATACAGTATAATGGTCACCACATAGTCCTCCATACAGTATAATGGCCCCACATAGTCCTCCATACAGTATAATGGCACACATAGTCCTCCATACAGTATAATGGTCACCAGATAGTCCTCCATACAGTACAATGGCCCCACATAGTCCTCCATACAGTATAATGGCACACATAGTCCTCCATACAGTATAATGGCCCCCATAGTCCTCCATACAGTATAATGGCCACATATAGTCGTCCATGCAGTATAATCAGTATAATGGGACCCACATAGTCCTCCATACAGAATAATGGGCCCCACATAGTCCTCCCTACAGAATAATGGCCCCACATAGTCCTCCATACAGTATAATGGGCCCCACATAGTCCTCCATACAGTATAATGGGCCCCACATAGTCCTCCATACAGAATAATGGGACCCACATAGTCCTCCATACAGTATAATGGCCCCAGATAGTCCTCCATACAGTATAATGGCCCCAGATAGTCCTCCATACAGTATAATGGGCCCCACATAGTCCTCCATAGAGAATAATGGCTCCACATAGTCCTCCATACAATTTAATGGCCTCACATAGTGCTCCATACAGTATAATGGGCCCCACATAGTCCTTCATACAGTATAATGGGACCCACATAGTCCTCCATACAGAATAAGGGCCCCACATAGTTCTCCATACAGTATATTGGGAACCACATAGTCCTCCATACAGAATAATGGGCCCCACATAGTCCTCCATACAGTATAATGGCACCACAAAGTCCTCCATACAGTATAATGGGCACCAAATAGTTCTCCATACAGTATAATGGGCCCCACATAGTCTTCCATACAGTATAATGGGCCCCACATAGTCCTCCATACAGAATAATGGGCCTACATAGTCCTCCATACAGTAAAATGGCCCCACATAGTCCTCCATACAGTATAATGGCCCCAGATAGTCCTCCATACAGTATAATGGCCACAGATAGTCCTCCATATAGTATAATGGCACCACATAGTCCTCCATACAGTATAATGGCCACAGATAGTCCTCCATTCAGTATAATGGCCCCACATAGTCCTCCATACAGTATAATGGCCCCACATAGTCCTCCATACAGTATAATGGCCCCACATAGTCCTCCATACAGTATAATGGCCCCACACAGTCCTCCATACAGTGTAATGGTCACCACCTACTCCTCCATACAGTATAATGGCCCCACATAGTCCTCCATACAGTATAATGGCCACATATAGTCGTCCATACAGTATAATCAGTATAATGGGACCCACATAGTCCTTCATACAGAATAATGGGCCCCACATAGTCCTCCATACAGAATAATGGCCCCACATAGTCCTCCATACAGTATAATGGGCCCCACATAGTCCTCCATACAGTATAATGGGCCCCACATAGTCCTCCATACAGCATAATGGGCCCCACATAGTCCTCCATACAGAATAATGGGCCCCACATAGTCCTCCATACAGAATAATGGGCCCCACATAGTCCTCCATACAGTATAATGGCCCCAGATAGTCTTCCATACAGTATAATGACCCCACATAGTCCTCCATACAGTATAATGGCCCCACATAGTCCTCCATACAGTATAATGGGACCCACATAGTGCTCCATACAGTATAATGGCCCCACATAGTCCTCCATACAGTATAATGGGCCCCACATAGTCCTCCATACAGAATAATGGGACCCACATAGTCCTCCATACAGTATAATGACCCCACATAGTCCTCCATACAGTATAATGGGCCCCACATAGTCCTCCATACAGTATAATGGGCCCCACATAGTCCTCCATACAGAATAATGGGCCCACATAGTCCTCCATACAGTATAAAGGCCCCACATAGTCCTCCATACAGTATAATGGCCCCAGATAGTCCTCCATACAGTATAATGGCCACAGATAGTCCTCCATAAAGTATAATGGCCCCACATAGTCCTTCATACAGTATAATGGCCCCACATAGTCCTCCATACAGTATAATGGCCACAGATAGTCCTCCATACAGTATAATGGCCACAGACAGTCCTCCATACAGTATAATGGCCCCAGATAGTCCTCCATATAGTATAATGGCCACAGATAGTCCTCTATACAGTATAATGGGACCCACATAGTCCTCCATACAGAATAAGGGCCCCACATAGTTCTCCATACAGTATAATAGAACCCACATAGTCCTCCATACAGAATAATGGGCCCCACATAGTCCTCCATACAGAATAAGGGCCCCACATAGTCCTCCATACAGTATAATGGTCCCACATAGTCCTCCATACAGTATAATGGCCACAGATAGTCCTCCATACAGTATAATGGCCCTACATAGTCCTCCATACAGTATAATGGCCCCACATAGTCCTCCATACAGTATAATGGCCACAGATAGTCCTCCATACAGTATAATGGCCTCACATAGTCCTCCATACAGTATAATGGCCACAGAGAGTCCTCCATACAGTATAATGGCCCCAGATAGTCCTCCATATAGTATAATGGCCACATATAGTCCTCTATACAGTATAATGGGACCCACATAGTCCTCCATACAGAATAAGGGCCCCACATAGTTCTCCATACAGTATAATGGAACCCACATAGTCCTCCATACAGAATAATGGGCCCAACATAGTCCTCCATACAGAATAAGGGCCCCACATAGTCCTTCATACAGTATAATGGCCCCACATAGTCCTCCATACAGTATAATGGCCACAGATAGTCCTCCATACAGTATAATGGCCCCACATAGTCCTCCATACAGTATAATGGCCCCACATAGTCCTCCATACAGTATAATGGCCACAGATAGTCCTCCATACAGTATAATGGACTCACATAGTCCTCCATACAGTATAATGGCCACAGATAGTCCTCCATACAGTATAATGGCCCCAGATAGTCCTCCATACAGTATAAAGGCCACAGATAGTCCTCTATACAGTATAATGGGACCCACATAGTCCTCCATACAGAATAAGGGCCCCACATAGTTCTCCATACAGTATAATGGAACCCACATAGTCCTCCATACAGAATAATGGGCCCCACATAGTCCTCCATACAGTATAATGACCCCACAAAGTCCTCCATACAGTATAATGGGCCCCACATAGTCCTCCATACAGTATAATGGCCCCAGATAGTCCTACATACAGTATAATGGGCCCCACATTGTCCTCCATACAGTTTAATGGCCTCACATAGTGCACCATACAGTATAATGGGCCCAACATAGTCTTCCATACAGTATAATGGCCTCACATAGTCCTCCATACAGTATAATGGGCCCCATATAGTCCTCCATACAGTATTATGGCCCCAGATAGTCCTCCATACAGTATAATGGCCCCACATAGTCCTCCATACAGTATAATGGCCCCACATAGTCCTCCATACAGTATAATTGCCCCACATAGTCCTCCATACAGTATAATGGCCACAGATAGTCCTCCATACAGTATAATGGCCTCACATAGTCCTCCATACAGTATAATGGCCACAGATAGTCCTCCATACAGTATAATGGCCCCAGATAGTCCTCCATACAGTATAAAGGCCACAGATAGTCCTCTATACAGTATAATGGGACCCACATAGTCCTCCATACAGAATAAGGGCCCCACATAGTTCTCCATACAGTATAATGGAACCCACATAGTCCTCCATACAGAATACTGGGCCCCACATAGTCCTCCATACAGAATAATGGCCCCACATAGTCCTCCGTACAGTATAATGGGCCCCACATAGTCATCCATACAGTAAAATGGGCCCCACATAGTCCTCCATACAGAATAATGGGCCCACATAGTCCGCCATACAGTATAATGGACCCACATAGTCCTCCATACAGTATAATGGCCCCACATAGTCCTCCATACAGTATAATGGCCCCACACAGTCCTCCATACAGTATAATGGTCACCCCATACTCCTCCATACAGTATAATGGCCCCACATAGTCCTCCATACAGTATAATGGCCACATATAGTCGTCCATACAGTATAATCAGTATAATGGGACCCACATAGTCCTTCATACAGAATAATGGGCCCCACAAAGTCCTCCATACAGAATAATGGCCCCAAATAGTCCTCCATACAGTATAATGGGCCCCACATAGTCCTCCATACAGTATAATGGGCCCCACATAGTCCTCCATACAGAATAATGGGCCCCACATAGTCCTCCCTACAGAATAATGGCCCCACATAGTCCTCCATACAGTATAATGGGCCCCACATAGTCCTCCATACAGTATAATGGGCCCCACATAGTCCTCCATACAGTATAATGGGACCCACATAGTCCTCCATACAGAATAAGGGCCCCACATAGTTCTCCATACAGTATAATGGGACCCACATAGTCCTCCATACAGAATAATGGCCCCACATAGTCCTCCATACAGCATAATGGCCACAGATAGTCCTCCATACAGTATAATGGCCCCAGATAGTCCTCCATACAGTATAATGGCCACAGATAGTCCTCTATACAGTATAATGGGACCCACATAGTCCTCCATACAGAATAATGGGCCCCACATAGTCCTCCATACAGAATAATGGCCCCACATAGTCCTCCATACAGTATAAGGGGCACCACATAGTCCTCCATACAGTATAATGGGCCCCACATAGTCCTCCATACAGAATAATGGGTCCACATAGTCCTCCATACAGTATAATGGCCCCACATGGTCCTCCATACAGTATAATGGCCCCACATAGTCCTCCATACAGTATAATGGCCCCACATAGTCCTCCATACAGTATAATGGTCACCACATAGTCCTCCATACAGTATAATGGCCCCACATAGTCCTCCATACAGTATAATGGCACACATAGTCCTCCATACAGTATAATGGTCACCAGATAGTCCTCCATACAGTACAATGGCCCCACATAGTCCTCCATACAGTATAATGGCACACATAGTCCTCCATACAGTATAATGGCCCCCATAGTCCTCCATACAGTATAATGGCCACATATAGTCGTCCATGCAGTATAATCAGTATAATGGGACCCACATAGTCCTCCATACAGAATAATGGGCCCCACATAGTCCTCCCTACAGAATAATGGCCCCACATAGTCCTCCATACAGTATAATGGGCCCCACATAGTCCTCCATACAGTATAATGGGCCCCACATAGTCCTCCATACAGAATAATGGGACCCACATAGTCCTCCATACAGTATAATGGCCCCAGATAGTCCTCCATACAGTATAATGGCCCCAGATAGTCCTCCATACAGTATAATGGGCCCCACATAGTCCTCCATAGAGAATAATGGCTCCACATAGTCCTCCATACAATTTAATGGCCTCACATAGTGCTCCATACAGTATAATGGGCCCCACATAGTCCTTCATACAGTATAATGGGACCCACATAGTCCTCCATACAGAATAAGGGCCCCACATAGTTCTCCATACAGTATATTGGGAACCACATAGTCCTCCATACAGAATAATGGGCCCCACATAGTCCTCCATACAGTATAATGGCACCACAAAGTCCTCCATACAGTATAATGGGCACCAAATAGTTCTCCATACAGTATAATGGGCCCCACATAGTCTTCCATACAGTATAATGGGCCCCACATAGTCCTCCATACAGAATAATGGGCCTACATAGTCCTCCATACAGTAAAATGGCCCCACATAGTCCTCCATACAGTATAATGGCCCCAGATAGTCCTCCATACAGTATAATGGCCACAGATAGTCCTCCATATAGTATAATGGCACCACATAGTCCTCCATACAGTATAATGGCCACAGATAGTCCTCCATTCAGTATAATGGCCCCACATAGTCCTCCATACAGTATAATGGCCCCACATAGTCCTCCATACAGTATAATGGCCCCACATAGTCCTCCATACAGTATAATGGCCCCACACAGTCCTCCATACAGTGTAATGGTCACCACCTACTCCTCCATACAGTATAATGGCCCCACATAGTCCTCCATACAGTATAATGGCCACATATAGTCGTCCATACAGTATAATCAGTATAATGGGACCCACATAGTCCTTCATACAGAATAATGGGCCCCACATAGTCCTCCATACAGAATAATGGCCCCACATAGTCCTCCATACAGTATAATGGGCCCCACATAGTCCTCCATACAGTATAATGGGCCCCACATAGTCCTCCATACAGCATAATGGGCCCCACATAGTCCTCCATACAGAATAATGGGCCCCACATAGTCCTCCATACAGAATAATGGGCCCCACATAGTCCTCCATACAGTATAATGGCCCCAGATAGTCTTCCATACAGTATAATGACCCCACATAGTCCTCCATACAGTATAATGGCCCCACATAGTCCTCCATACAGTATAATGGGACCCACATAGTGCTCCATACAGTATAATGGCCCCACATAGTCCTCCATACAGTATAATGGGCCCCACATAGTCCTCCATACAGAATAATGGGACCCACATAGTCCTCCATACAGTATAATGACCCCACATAGTCCTCCATACAGTATAATGGGCCCCACATAGTCCTCCATACAGTATAATGGGCCCCACATAGTCCTCCATACAGAATAATGGGCCCACATAGTCCTCCATACAGTATAAAGGCCCCACATAGTCCTCCATACAGTATAATGGCCCCAGATAGTCCTCCATACAGTATAATGGCCACAGATAGTCCTCCATAAAGTATAATGGCCCCACATAGTCCTTCATACAGTATAATGGCCCCACATAGTCCTCCATACAGTATAATGGCCACAGATAGTCCTCCATACAGTATAATGGCCACAGACAGTCCTCCATACAGTATAATGGCCCCAGATAGTCCTCCATATAGTATAATGGCCACAGATAGTCCTCTATACAGTATAATGGGACCCACATAGTCCTCCATACAGAATAAGGGCCCCACATAGTTCTCCATACAGTATAATAGAACCCACATAGTCCTCCATACAGAATAATGGGCCCCACATAGTCCTCCATACAGAATAAGGGCCCCACATAGTCCTCCATACAGTATAATGGTCCCACATAGTCCTCCATACAGTATAATGGCCACAGATAGTCCTCCATACAGTATAATGGCCCTACATAGTCCTCCATACAGTATAATGGCCCCACATAGTCCTCCATACAGTATAATGGCCACAGATAGTCCTCCATACAGTATAATGGCCTCACATAGTCCTCCATACAGTATAATGGCCACAGAGAGTCCTCCATACAGTATAATGGCCCCAGATAGTCCTCCATATAGTATAATGGCCACATATAGTCCTCTATACAGTATAATGGGACCCACATAGTCCTCCATACAGAATAAGGGCCCCACATAGTTCTCCATACAGTATAATGGAACCCACATAGTCCTCCATACAGAATAATGGGCCCAACATAGTCCTCCATACAGAATAAGGGCCCCACATAGTCCTTCATACAGTATAATGGCCCCACATAGTCCTCCATACAGTATAATGGCCACAGATAGTCCTCCATACAGTATAATGGCCCCACATAGTCCTCCATACAGTATAATGGCCCCACATAGTCCTCCATACAGTATAATGGCCACAGATAGTCCTCCATACAGTATAATGGACTCACATAGTCCTCCATACAGTATAATGGCCACAGATAGTCCTCCATACAGTATAATGGCCCCAGATAGTCCTCCATACAGTATAAAGGCCACAGATAGTCCTCTATACAGTATAATGGGACCCACATAGTCCTCCATACAGAATAAGGGCCCCACATAGTTCTCCATACAGTATAATGGAACCCACATAGTCCTCCATACAGAATAATGGGCCCCACATAGTCCTCCATACAGTATAATGACCCCACAAAGTCCTCCATACAGTATAATGGGCCCCACATAGTCCTCCATACAGTATAATGGCCCCAGATAGTCCTACATACAGTATAATGGGCCCCACATTGTCCTCCATACAGTTTAATGGCCTCACATAGTGCACCATACAGTATAATGGGCCCAACATAGTCTTCCATACAGTATAATGGCCTCACATAGTCCTCCATACAGTATAATGGGCCCCATATAGTCCTCCATACAGTATTATGGCCCCAGATAGTCCTCCATACAGTATAATGGCCCCACATAGTCCTCCATACAGTATAATGGCCCCACATAGTCCTCCATACAGTATAATTGCCCCACATAGTCCTCCATACAGTATAATGGCCACAGATAGTCCTCCATACAGTATAATGGCCTCACATAGTCCTCCATACAGTATAATGGCCACAGATAGTCCTCCATACAGTATAATGGCCCCAGATAGTCCTCCATACAGTATAAAGGCCACAGATAGTCCTCTATACAGTATAATGGGACCCACATAGTCCTCCATACAGAATAAGGGCCCCACATAGTTCTCCATACAGTATAATGGAACCCACATAGTCCTCCATACAGAATACTGGGCCCCACATAGTCCTCCATACAGAATAATGGCCCCACATAGTCCTCCGTACAGTATAATGGGCCCCACATAGTCATCCATACAGTAAAATGGGCCCCACATAGTCCTCCATACAGAATAATGGGCCCACATAGTCCGCCATACAGTATAATGGACCCACATAGTCCTCCATACAGTATAATGGCCCCACATAGTCCTCCATACAGTATAATGGCCCCACACAGTCCTCCATACAGTATAATGGTCACCCCATACTCCTCCATACAGTATAATGGCCCCACATAGTCCTCCATACAGTATAATGGCCACATATAGTCGTCCATACAGTATAATCAGTATAATGGGACCCACATAGTCCTTCATACAGAATAATGGGCCCCACAAAGTCCTCCATACAGAATAATGGCCCCAAATAGTCCTCCATACAGTATAATGGGCCCCACATAGTCCTCCATACAGTATAATGGGCCCCACATAGTCCTCCATACAGAATAATGGGCCCCACATAGTCCTCCCTACAGAATAATGGCCCCACATAGTCCTCCATACAGTATAATGGGCCCCACATAGTCCTCCATACAGTATAATGGGCCCCACATAGTCCTCCATACAGAATAATGGGACCCACATAGTCCTCCATACAGTATAATGGCCCCAGATAGTCCTCCATACAGTATAATGGCCCCAGATAGTCCTCCATACAGTATAATGGGCCCCACATAGTCCTCCATAGAGAATAATGGCTCCACATAGTCCTCCATACAATTTAATGGCCTCACATAGTGCTCCATACAGTATAATGGGCCCCACATAGTCCTTCATACAGTATAATGGGACCCACATAGTCCTCCATACAGTATAATGGCCCCACATAGTCCTCCATACAGTATAATGGGCCCCACATAGTCCTCCATACAGAATAAGGGCCCCACATATAGTTACATAGTTACATAGTTAGTAAAGCCGAATAAAGACTTGCGTCCATCAAGTTCGACCTGTTAGTTCTGTAATTGCTAAAGTTGATCCAGAGGAGGCAAAAACCCCAAATGATTTAGCCAATCTTCACCTGAGGAAAAATTCCCTCCCGACTCTGAAACCAGCAGTCAGAATAAATCCCTGTATCAACCTACTATTTTATTCTATTTTTAAGTATATGCAGAAATCTGCCTGGTATCTAGAAATGCATCCAGTCCCCGCTTGAACTGGTTTAGTGAATCCGACATTACCGTCTCCTCACTCAGTGAATTCCATATTCTCACTGCTCTTACCGTAAAGAACCCCTTCCTATGCTGGTGCTGAAACCTTTTCTCTTCCAGTCTTAGTGAATGCCCTCTTGTTACCGTAATATCCCTCCTTTTGAACAAATCCCGGGCAAGATCTCTATACTGTCCCCTAACATATTTGTACACATTTATTATGTCCCCCCTCAACCTTCTTTTTTCCAGGCTGAATAGTTCTAGTTTTGCCAACCTCTCTGGGTATTGCAGTCCCTCCATTCCCTTTATTAATTTTGTTGCCCTCCTTTGTACCTTTTCAAGCTCATTTCTATCCTTTCTATATATTGGGGCCCATAACTGAGCACAGTATTCCAAGTGTGGTCTGACCAGTGCTTTGTACAGTGGAAGAACAATGTTCTCATCCTTTGCAGCTATACCTCTTCTGATACATCCCATTACCCTGTTTGCCCTTACAGCAGCCGCCTGACTTTGGGCACTCCAATTTAGTTTGCTGTCAATCAAGATGCCCAAGTCCTTCTCCATCTCTGAATTCCCCAATGGTTTCCCATTCAGTGAGTACTGGTGACTTCCATTTTTCCTTCCCATATGTATGACCTTACATTTCTCCTCGTTAAACCTCATTTGCCATTTAATGCTCCACCTACCCAGCTTATCCAGATCCCTCTGTAGGTCTGCACTATCCTCTTTTGTATTAATTGTTTTACATAACTTTGTGTCATCTGCAAATATTGATATTTTACTATTTATCCCGTTGACTATGTCGTTAATAAAGATATTAAATAACATTGGGCCTAGTACAGACCCCTGTGGTACCCCACTAGTGACGCTTACCCAATCTGAGTATATTCCATTTATAACCACCCTCTGCCTTCTATCCTTTAGCCAGTTAGCTACCCACTTGCAGACATTTTCCCCCAGCCCCATCATTCTCATTTTGTATACCAACCTATTATGTGGCACGCTATCGAACGCTTCTGAGAAGTCGAGATACACGACATCCACTGGTTCCCCCTGATCTACTCGAGAGCTAACCTCCTCGTAGAAGTCAATCAGGTTTGTTTGGCAGGAGCGATTCCTCATGAATCCATGTTGGTTCGGGGTTAATAGATTATTAGCATCAAGATGCTCCGTAATTGCCTCTTTAATGAAGCTTTCAAAAATTTTGCCCACAACGGACGTCAGACTCACCGGCCGATAGTTTCCGGCGTCACTTTTCGCTCCCTTTTTGAATATTGGCACTACATTCGCCTGTCGCCAATCAAGTGGTACAGACCCAGTCTCAACAGAGTCCTTAAATATAAGATATAACGGTCTGTCTATCACATGACTTAGTTCCCTTAGTACCCGTGGGTGTATGCCATCAGGTCCTGGTGATTGGTTTATTTTAATGTTACTGAGGCGTTTCTGTACCCCAGCTTGGGTTAGATTTGTCATACTTAGTGAAGGATTAAGCTTGTCACTTCTCATTTCTCCTGTTAGTTCTTTTTCCTTTGTGAAAGTTGATGAAAAAAATGTATTTAATAGATTAGCTTTATCCTCATCTTTCTCTATGATTTTGCCTTCATCACTTTTTATCGGTCCAATATTATTCGATTTAATCCTTTTACTATTTATATACGTAAAGAACAGTTTGGGATTTGATCTACTTTCCCTAGCAATACGTCTCTCTGTTTCCTCCTTCGCTATTTTTATTTGTTTTTTGCAGGTTCTCGTTTTTTCCTTGTAACACATTAGTGCCTCCTTACTGTTTTCCTGTTTTAATCTCTTGAATGCCTCTTTTTTGCTATTTAACGCCCCTTTTACGTTCTTGTTCAACCATATTGGTTTCCTCTTATTTCGGGCCCTTTTATTCCCATACGGTATATACCTCTCGCACTGAGTATTCAGAATTCTTTTGAAGGTTTCCCATTTACTATTCGTATTCCTTTGATTAAGAACTTTGTCCCAGTCTATAAGTTGAAGGTTTTCTTTCAGCTGATCAAACTTCGCCCTCCTAAAGTTTAATGTTTTTGTTGTTCCCTTATTGATAACCCTACTGAAGGGCATTTTGAAGTCGAAAATATTATGGTCGCTATTACCTAGGTGCCCCCCTATCTGTACCTCAGTTATTCTATCAGGCCTATTAGTCAATATTAAGTCCAACACGGCCTTCCCTCTCGTTGGTTCCTGCACTAGTTGGGAGAGATAATTATCCTTAATATTTGTCAAGAACCTTTTTCCTTTCTGCGATCTACAGGTTTCTGTTTCCCAGTCAATATCCGGGTAGTTGAAATCCCCCATTACAATCACTTCATTATGTTTTGCTACTTTGTCTATTTGTCCTAATAGCAGATTCTCATTCTCCTCTGTTATATTGGGTGGCTTATAGCAGACCCCCAGTAATATTTTATTATTATTTTTTGCCCCCTCTATCTCTACCCACATGGACTCGACCCCCTCTTCTCCCTCTCCTATATCTTCCCTTAGTCTGGGCTTTAGACGTGACCTTACATATAAGCAGACTCCTCCGCCCTTCCCCTGTTTCCGGTCCCTTCTAAATAAACTATAATCTGTTAAATTTACCGCCCAGTCGTAGCTATCGTCTAGCCAAGTCTCTGTTATACCTACGATGTCATACCTCTCCTCCGATATAAGCGCCCGCAGCTCATCCGCCTTATTGGTCAGGCTTCTCCATACAGTATATTGGGAACCACATAGTCCTCCATACAGAATAATGGGCCCCACATAGTCCTCCATACAGTATAATGGCACCACATAGTCCTCCATACAGTATAATGGCCCCAGATAGTCTTCCATACAGTATAATGGCCCCACATAGTCCTCCATACAGTATAATGGCCCCACATAGTCCTCCATACAGTACAATGGGACCCACATAGTGCTCCATACAGTATAATGGCCCCACATAGTCCTCCATACAGTATAATGGGCCCCACATAGTCCTCCATACAGAATAATGGGACCCACATAGTCCTCCATACAGTATAATGGCCCCACATAGTCCTCCATACAGTATAATGGGCCCCACATAGTCCTCCATACAGTATAATGAGCCCCACATAGTCCTCCATACAGAATAATGGGCCCACATAGTCCTCCATACAGTATAAAGGCCCCACATAGTCCTCCATACAGTATAATGGCCCCAGATAGTCCTCCATACAGTATAATGGCCACAGATAGTCCTCCATAAAGTATAATGGCCCCACATAGTCCTCCATACAGTCTAATGGCCCCACATAGTCCTCCATACAGTATAATGGCCACAGATAGTCCTCCATACAGTATAATGGCCTCAAATAGTCCTCCATACAGTATAATGGCCACAGACAGTCCTCCATACAGTATAATGGCCCCAGATAGTCCTCCATATAGTATAATGGCCACAGATAGTCCTCTATACAGTATAATGGGACCCACATAGTCCTCCATACAGAATAAGGGCCCCACATAGTTCTCCATACAGTATAATGGAACCCACATAGTCCTCCATACAGAATAATGGGCCCCACATAGTCCTCCATACAGAATAAGGGCCCCACATAGTCCTCCATACAGTATAATGGCCCCACATAGTCCTCCATACAGTATAATGGCCACAGATAGTCCTCCATACAGTATAATGGCCCCACATAGTCCTCCATACAGTATAATGGCCCCACATAGTCCTCCATACAGTATAATGGCCACAGATAGTCCTCCATACAGTATAATGGCCTCACATAGTCCTCCATACAGTATAATGGCCACAGAGAGTCCTCCATACAGTATAATGGCCCCAGATAGTCCTCCATATAGTATAATGGCCACATATAGTCCACTATACAGTATAATGGGACCCACATAGTCCTCCATACAGAATAAGGGCCCCACATAGTTCTCCATACAGTATAATGGAACCCACATAGTCCTCCATACAGAATAATGGGCCCAACATAGTCCTCCATACAGAATAAGGGCCCCACATAGTCCTCCATACAGTATAATGGCCCCACATAGTCCTCCATACAGTATAATGGCCACAGATAGTCCTCCATACAGTATAATGGCCCCACATAGTCCTCCATACAGTATAATGGCCCCACATAGTCCTCCATACAGTATAATGGCCACAGATAGTCCTCCATACAGTATAATGGACTCACATAGTCCTCCATACAGTATAATGGCCACAGATAGTCCTCCATACAGTATAATGGCCCCAGATAGTCCTCCATACAGTATAAAGGCCACAGATAGTCCTCTATACAGTATAATGGGACCCACATAGTCCTCCATACAGAATAAGGGCCCCACATAGTTCTCCATACAGTATAATGGAACCCACATAGTCCTCCATACAGAATAATGGTCCCCACATAGTCCTCCATACAGTATAATGACCCCACAAAGTCCTCCATACAGTATAATGGGCCCCACATAGTCCTCCATACAGTATAATGGCCCCAGATAGTCCTACATACAGTATAATGGGCCCCACATTGTCCTCCATACAGTTTAATGGCCTCACATAGTGTACCATACAGTATAATGGGCCCAACATAGTCCTCCATACAGTATAATGGCCTCACATAGTCCTCCATACAGTATAATGGGCCCCATATAGTCCTCCATACAGTACTATGGCCCCAGATAGTCCTCCATACAGTATAATGGCCCCACATAGTCCTCCATACAGTATAATGGCCCCACATAGTCCTCCATACAGTATAATTGCCCCACATAGTCCTCCATACAGTATAATGGCCACAGATAGTCCTCCATACAGTATAATGGCCCCAGATAGTCCTCCATACAGTATAAAGGCCATAGATAGTCCTCTATACAGTATAATGGGACCCACATAGTCCTCCATACAGAATAAGGGCCCCACATAGTTCTGCATACAGTATAATGGAACCCACATAGTCCTCCATACAGAATACTGGGCCCCACATAGTCCTCCATACAGAATAATGGCCCCACATAGTCCTCCATACAGTATAATGGGCCCCACATAGTCATCATACAGTAAAATGGGCCCCACATAGTCCTCCATACAGAATAATGGGCCCACATAGTCCGCCATACAGTATAATGGACCCACATAGTCCTCCATACAGTATAATGGCCCCACATAGTCCTCCATACAGTATAATGGCCCCACACAGTCCTCCATACAGTATAATGGTCACCACATACTCCTCCATACAGTATAATGGCCCCACATAGTCCTCCATACAGTATAATGGCCACATATAGTCGTCCATACAGTATAATCAGTATAATGGGACCCACATAGTCCTTCATACAGAATAATGGGCCCCACAAAGTCCTCCATACAGAATAATGGCCCCACATAGTCCTCCATACAGTATAATGGGCCCCACATAGTCCTCCATACAGTATAATGGGCCCCACATAGTCCTCCATACAGAATAATGGGCCCCACATAGTCCTCCATACAGTATAATGGCCCCAGATAGTCCTTCATATAGTATATTGGGCCCCACATAGTCCTCCATACAGAATAATGGCCCCACATAGTCCTTCATACAGTTTAATGGCCTCACATAGTGCTACATACAGTATAATGGGCCCCACATAGTCATCCATACAGTATAATGGCCTCACATAGTCCTCCATACAGTATAATGGGCCCCATATAGTCCTCCATACAGTAATTTGGCCCAGATAGTCCTCCATACAGTATGATGGCCCCACATAGTCCTCCATACAGTATAATGGCCCCACATAGTCCTCCATAAAGTATAATGGGCCCCACATAGTCCTCCGTACAGTAAAATGGGCCCCACATAGTCCTCCACACAGAATAATGGGCCCCACATACTCCTCCATACAGAATAATGGGCCCCACGTAGTCCTCCATACAGTATAATGGCCCCACATAGTCCTCCATACAGTATAATAGCCTCACATAGTCCACCATACAGTATAATGGGCCCCACATAGTCTTCCATAAAGTATAATGGCCCCACATAGTCCTCCATACAGTATAATGGCCCCACATAGTCCTCCATACAGTATAATGGGACCCACATAGTGCTCCATACAGTATAATGGCCCCACATAGTCCTCCATACAGTATAATGGGCCTCACATAGTCCTCCATACAGAATAATGGGACCCACATAGTCCTCCATACAGTATAATGGCCCCACATAGTCCTCCATACAGTATAATGGGCCCCACATAGTCCTCCATACAGTATAATGGGCCCCACATTGTCCTCCATACAGAATAATGGGCCCACATAGTCCTCCATACAGTATAATGGCCCCACATAGTCCTCCATACAGTATAATGGCCCCACATAGTCCTCCATACAGTATAATGGCCCCACATAGTCCTCCATACAGTATAATGGCCACAGATAGTCCTCCATACAGTATAATGGCCTCACATAGTCCTCCATACAGTATAATGGCCACAGACAGTCCTCCATACAGTATAATGGCCCCAGATAGTCCTCCATATAGTATAATGGCCCCACATAGTCCTCCATACAGTAGAATGGCCCCACATAGTCCTCCATACAGTATAATGGCACACATAGTCCTCCATACAGTATAATGGTCACCAGATAGTCCTCCATACAGTACAATGGCCCCACATAGTCCTCCATACAGTATAATGGCACACATAGTCCTCCATACAGTATAATGGCCCCCATAGTCCTCCATACAGTATAATGGCCACATATAGTCGTCCATGCAGTATAATCAGTATAATGGGACCCACATAGTCCTCCATACAGAATAATGGGCCCCACATAGTCCTCCCTACAGAATAATGGCCCCACATAGTCCTCCATACAGTATAATGGGCCCCACATAGTCCTCCATACAGTATAATGGGCCCCACATAGTCCTCCATACAGAATAATGGGACCCACATAGTCCTCCATACAGTATAATGGCCCCAGATAGTCCTCCATACAGTATAATGGCCCCAGATAGTCCTCCATACAGTATAATGGGCCCCACATAGTCCTCCATAGAGAATAATGGCTCCACATAGTCCTCCATACAATTTAATGGCCTCACATAGTGCTCCATACAGTATAATGGGCCCCACATAGTCCTTCATACAGTATAATGGGACCCACATAGTCCTCCATACAGAATAAGGGCCCCACATAGTTCTCCATACAGTATATTCGGAACCACATAGTCCTCCATACAGAATAATGGGCCCCACATAGTCCTCTGTAACGGGTCTGGGAGGCGGAACCTCTGAGCTTCTATACAAGGGGGCGGTCCTTGTAAGGGAGCGGGTGGCGACCAGGGAAGACGGGCTGGAAGTCACAGCAGGTGAACAGGACAGTCTCTGAGTGAACGGGCTGGAGGTCACGGCAAGTGACCGAGGCAGTCTCTGGATGGACGGGCTGGTGGTCACGGCAAGTGACCGGGGAAGTCTCTAGGTAAAGGGTTGGTACGACCTGTGGCGGCTGATGATAGACGTGAGCTCCCAGGTGAGCAGGCGAGAGTCCCTGGATGAACGGGTGGTCACAGCATGTGACGGCGGAGCCTCCAGGAAGACCAACAGACAGGCGGCAGATGAGCGCTCCCAGGTGAGCGGACAGAAGTCTCTGGACAGGCGGGTGGTCACAGCACGTGACGGCGGAGCCTCCAGGTAGGCTAGCAGACAGGTAGCAGATGAGCGCTCCCAGGTGAGCGGGCAGGGGACACTGGACAGGCAGGTGGTCACAGCACGTGACGGCGGAGCCTCCAGGTAGGCTAGCAGACAGGTAGCAGATGTGCGCTCCCAGGTGAGCGGGCAAGCTGGTCCACAGACAGACTGACAGGAGTTTGGAAGGCAGACCGTCGGACCTCAGGCAAGCAGGCAGGTTGCTGATGTGCGCTCCCAGGTGAGCGGACAGGCTGGTCCTTAGACAGACTGACAGGAATGGTAAGGCAGACCGTCGGACCTCGGACTAGCAGGCAGGTAACAAGTAGTCAGGCAGGAATCTGGCAGGTAACTGGCAACGGGACCTGAGGGCTGAAGCACAGGTGAGACACTGGTGCAAACAACATTGCTCGGGCACCTCCATTTTGGAGGAGGTGCCTTATATATGATGAAGTCCTCCGGCCATTGGCCGGGGACTCCTTAGGACGGCGCGCGCGGCCCCTTTAAGAGGAGGGGAGCGCGCGCGCCCTAAGCACAGGGGCCGGGAAGGAGCGCGCGCTGAGAGCAGAGCGGGAGGAGGACGCCGGGAAGGAGCGCGCGCTGACAGCAGAGTGGGAGGAGGACGCCGGGAAGGAGCGCGCGCTGACAGCAGAGCGGGAGAGGGACGCCGGGCACGGAGCAGAGCGGTGAGGGGAGCAGCGTCCCTGCCTAGCAGAGGGCAGGGACGCCAGCACTACAGTACCCCCCCCTTTAGGCCCCCCCTTTTTTAGGCCAGACAGAAATTTAGCTAGGATGAGAGGGGCATGGATGTTCTCCCGGGGCTCCCACGTTCTCTCCTCAGGACCAAACCCCTTCCAATCTACCAGAAAAAAGGTCTTTCCTCTTACCCTTTTGGTGGCAAGAATGTTCTCTACCTCAAACTCGTCCTCAGCAGAAACCGGAGCAGGAGGCGTACCTGTAGACTTGGAAAAAGAGTTAAGTACCACAGGTTTGAGGAGAGATACATGGAAGGAGTTAGGAATCCGTAAGTTGGCCGGGAGTTTCAATTTATAGGCCACCGGGTTGATCTGACTGATGACCTCCAGAGATCCGATGAACCGAGGCCCTAACTTGTAAGAAGGTATCTTGAGTCGAACATATTTAGATGAGAGCCAGACCTTATCTCCTGGACGAAATTGTGGAGGATCCAGGCGTTTTTTGTCAGCGTGTCTTTTCATCCGTTCGGACGACTGAAGGAGTGCGGATCGGGTACTCTCCCAAATGGAGGAAAATTTGCTAACGAGAGATTCCGCAGCCGGGTTGTCCACCGAGGTGGAGACAGGAAAAGGAATCCGAGGATGCTGACCAAAGACTACAAAAAACGGGGATTTGGAGGAGGATTCGCTCTCGTGATTATTGTAAGAGAACTCGGCCCATGGTAGGAGATCCACCCAGTCAGAATGGTGGGCATTAACGAAGTGCCGGAGGTAACTGGTCAGGTTCTGATTGATCCGCTCCACTTGACCATTGGACTGTGGGTGGTAAGCGGAAGAGAAGTCCAGGGTGACGTCTAGTAGTTTACAAGTGGCTCTCCAGAAGCGTGAGGTGAACTGTACCCCACGATCCGACACGATGTGGAGGGGCAGGCCATGAAGACGGAAGATGTGACGAATAAAGTCTCTAGCTAGCTCGGGTGCAGACGGGAGGCCTGGCAGGGGAACGAAATGAGCCATCTTGGAGAAGCGGTCAGCGACCACCCAAATGACCGTACAACCGGCAGAGAGTGGGAGGTCAGTTATGAAGTCCATTGCAATATGCTGCCAGGGGGCAGCAGGTACTGGGAGCGGAAGGAGGCGACCGGCTGGCAGATGTCTCGGAACCTTGTTGCGGGCGCAGGACACACAGGCAGAAACAAAGTCTATTACATCCTTGTGCAGGGTAGGCCACCAGTAGTGCCGGGCAATAAGCTGGAGGGTCTTTTTCTGACCGGCGTGGCCAGCTAGTTTAGACGAATGGCCCCAGTGTAGGATCTTCTCCCGATCAGGTACTGATACGAACGTCTTACCGGGAGGGAGACGATTTAGACTAACGGGAGCCACCTGCATTACTCTGGCGGGATCGATGATGTGTTTAGGTTCATCCTCGAGATCGGACACTAGAAAGGATCGGGACAAGGCGTCTGCTTTGACGTTTTTGTCAGCCGGGCGAAAATGAAGAACAAAATCAAAGCGAGCAAAAAACAAGGACCACCGGGCTTGGCGCGGGTTAAGTCTCTGGGCATGCTGGAGGTAAGCCAAGTTCTTGTGGTCAGTGTAAATTATTACCGGGTGGAGAGCCCCCTCAAGCAGGTAACGCCACTCCTCCAATGCCAGCTTGATGGCCAATAACTCTCGGTCTCCTATGGAATAATTGCGCTCTGAGGAGGAGAAGAGTTTAGAGAAGAAGCCACAAGTTACCATCCTCCCGGAAGATGATTTTTGAGTAAGTACCGCTCCGGCTCCAGAGGAGGAGGCGTCAACTTCCAGGAAGAACTGCTTGTTGCCATCTGGGCGATGTAGCACTGGGGCGGATGAGAAGGCCTGTTTTAGGGAAAGAAAGGCCTCCTCAGCTTCGGGTGGCCACTCTTTGGGATTAGTACCTTTACGGGTGAGCGCAGAAATTGGGGTGGTCCGGGAAGAGAAGTGTGGTATGAAGAGGCGGTAGTAGTTGGCGAAGCCCAGGAATCGCTGTATGGCCTTCAACCCCTCCGGTCGGGGCCATTTCTCGATGGCAGACAGTTTCTCAGGATCCATTTGTAGGCCGGTCTGAGAGATAATGTAGCCCAGAAACGGAAGCGAGGTCTGCTCAAAGAGGCACTTCTCAAATTTAGCGTAGAGATGGTTCTGCCTGAGCCTGAGCAGGACCTGACGAACGTCCCTCCGGTGAGTCTGGAGATCCGGAGAGAAGACCAAGATGTCGTCCAGGTACACCACTACGCAGGAGTAGAGAAGGTCCCGGAAGATGTCATTGACCAACTCTTGAAAGACGGCAGGAGCGTTACAGAGGCCAAAGGGCATTACCAGATATTCATAGTGGCCGTCTCGGGTGTTGAATGCCGTCTTCCATTCATCCCCCTGACGGATACGAACCAGGTTGTACGCCCCACGGAGGTCCAGTTTGGTGAAGATTCTAGCCCCCCTCAGACGATCAAATAACTCCGGAATGAGCGGAAGGGGGTACTTATTCTTCACCGTGATCTGGTTAAGGCCTCTATAGTCTATACAGGGACGGAGAGAGCCGTCCTTCTTTTTGACGAAAAAGAAGCCTGCTCCCGCCGGGGAAGTAGATTTCCGGATGAATCCCCTGGCCAGATTCTCCTCAATATATTCGGACATCGAGCGGGTCTCAGCAGCGGATAATGGATAAATACGCCCACGGGGAGGAGAAGTACCAGGTAACAGGTCGATAGGGCAGTCGTATGGTCTATGAGGGGGGAGTGTCTCAGCTTCCTTTTTATTAAAGACATCAGCATAAGACCAATACGGGATCGGAAGTCCAGGTAGATTAGCTGGGGTAGGAGAACGACGGACGGGATGAACGGGAACCAGACAGGTCTTATGGCAGCCCTGTCCCCAGCGAAGGACTTCTCCGGTCTGCCAGTCAAGAACGGGTGCATGTCTCTGGAGCCAAGGTAGACCTAGCAAGAGGGCGTGAGAGAGTCCAGGCAGAACATGGAAGGAGATACTTTCAGAATGCAGCATTCCCACCTGCAGAGTAATGGATTCGGTGATGAGTTGGATGGGGCGTGGCAAGAGGCCCCCATCCACGGCAGCAACAGACAAGGGTACAGCCAGAGGTTTGGTGGGGATGCGGTATTTCTCTACCAGGGACTGTGAAATAAGATTCCCGGCTGCTCCAGAGTCAAGTTGGGCTAGTTCGAAATAACGGTTCTCCCCGTAGACGATTGAAACTGACAACAGCAGGGATGGAGAGGATTTATTCTTGTCTAGGTGGACCTCTCTGAGCGAACCTAGACACAGGCGTTTCCCGACCTCTCCGGACAGGCACGGATCCGGTGCTCCTTACTGCCACAGTAGAAGCAGGTCCCCTCGGCACGGCGTAAGTCCTGACGGGTCTTGACCATCTTGGTCTGGTCGACCTGCATAGGCTCAGGAGAGTGTACCTGGTAAGAGACAGAAGGAGTAACGGGTTTCTGAAAAGTAGGAGCTAGACGTGGTAATCTCCTCTCACGGGTGACCTCTCTGGCACGCTCCTGGAACCGTAGGTCAATCCGGGTGGTAAGAGTTATTAAATCATCGAGAGTGGTAGGAATGTCCCGACCGGCAAGTTCATCTTTAATACGGCCGGACAGACCCTCCCAGAAGACGGAAACCAGAGCGTCGTTATCCCAGGCCAGCTCCGAGGCAAGGGTACGGAACCGTATGGCATATTGGCCCACGGTGAGACTCTCCTGACGGAGGCGTAGCAGAGATGATGCGGATGAGGTCTTCCGTCCGGGTTCGTCGAAGACTTTCCGGAAAGCCGTGAGAAAAGCAGGCAAGTCGGACACCAGGGGGTCTCCTCTCTCCCATAGAGGATTTAGCCAGGCCAGGGCCTCCCCGGTGAGATGGGACATGATAAATGCAATTTTGGCCCGGTCGGAGTTAAACTGGTGGGACAATAGTTCAAAGTGCAGGGTGCACTGATTTATGAAGCCCCGAGCCTGGGCGGAGTCGCCTCCAAAGCGAGGAGGTGCAGAAAGCCGGGGTCCGGGGTAGGATACCATGGTATTAGTGGGCAGCGGAGCTGCCGGATTGCGAGACATGGCACTGGCGGAGGTTGCTGGTGGAGCAGTCAGAGTGTCCAGGCGAGTATTGACATTCCGCAGGTGACCCAGGATGGACTCCTGTTGGGACCTTTGACGAGACAGTTCATGACACAGGTCCGAGAGCGAGGGAGCTTGGGTGCCACCGGGTTCCATGGCCCGAGCAAACTGTAACGGGTCTGGGAGGCGGAACCTCTGAGCTTCTATACAAGGGGGCGGTCCTTGTAAGGGAGCGGGTGGCGACCAGGGAAGACGGGCTGGAAGTCACAGCAGGTGAACAGGACAGTCTCTGAGTGAACGGGCTGGAGGTCACGGCAAGTGACCGAGGCAGTCTCTGGATGGACGGGCTGGTGGTCACGGCAAGTGACCGGGGAAGTCTCTAGGTAAAGGGTTGGTACGACCTGTGGCGGCTGATGATAGACGTGAGCTCCCAGGTGAGCAGGCGAGAGTCCCTGGATGAACGGGTGGTCACAGCATGTGACGGCGGAGCCTCCAGGAAGACCAACAGACAGGCGGCAGATGAGCGCTCCCAGGTAAGCGGACAGAAGTCTCTGGACAGGCGGGTGGTCACAGCACGTGACGGCGGAGCCTCCAGGTAGGCTAGCAGACAGGTAGCAGATGAGCGCTCCCAGGTGAGCGGGCAGGGGACACTGGACAGGCAGGTGGTCACAGCACGTGACGGCGGAGCCTCCAGGTAGGCTAGCAGACAGGTAGCAGATGTGCGCTCCCAGGTGAGCGGGCAAGCTGGTCCATAGACAGACTGACAGGAGTTTGGAAGGCAGACCGTCGGACCTCAGGCAAGCAGGCAGGTTGCTGATGTGCGCTCCCAGGTGAGCGGACAGGCTGGTCCTTAGACAGACTGACAGGAATGGTAAGGCAGACCGTCGGACCTCGGACTAGCAGGCAGGTAACAAGTAGTCAGGCAGGAATCTGGCAGGTAACTGGCAGGTAACTGGCAACGGGACCTGAGGGCTGAAGCACAGGTGAGACACTGGTGCAAACAACATTGCTCGGGCACCTCCATTTTGGAGGAGGTGCCTTATATATGATGAAGTCCTCCGGCCATTGGCCGGGGACTCCTTAGGACGGCGCGCGCGGCCCCTTTAAGAGGAGGGGAGCGCGCGCGCCCTAAGCACAGGGGCCGGGAAGGAGCGCGCGCTGAGAGCAGAGCGGGAGGAGGACGCCGGGAAGGAGCGCGCGCTGACAGCAGAGCGGGAGGAGGACGCCGGGAAGGAGCGCGCGCTGACAGCAGAGCGGGAGAGGGACGCCGGGCACGGAGCAGAGCGGTGAGGGGAGCAGCGTCCCTGCCTAGCAGAGGGCAGGGACGCCGGCACTACATCCTCCATACAGTATAATGGCCCCAGATAGTCTTCCATACAGTATAATGGCCCCACATAGTCCTCCATACAGTATAATGGCCCCACATAGTCCTCCATACAGTATAATGGGACCCACATAGTGCTCCATACAGTATAATGGCCCCACATAGTCCTCCATACAGAATAATGGGACCCACATAGTCCTCCATACAGTATAATGGGCCCCACATAGTCCTCCATACAGAATAATGGGACCCACATAGTCCTCCATACAGTATAATGGCCCCACATAGTCCTCCATACAGTATAATGGGCCCCACATAGTCCTCCATACAGTATAATGGGCCCCACATAGTCCTCCATACAGAATAATGGGCCCACATAGTCCTCCATACAGTATAAAGGCCCCACATAGTCCTCCATACAGTATAATGGCCCCAGATAGTCCTCCATACAGTATAATGGCCACAGATAGTCCTCCATAAAGTATAATGGCCCCACATAGTCCTCCATACAGTATAATGGCCCCACATAGTCCTCCATACAGTATAATGGCCACAGATAGTCCTCCATACAGTATAATGGCCTCAAATAGTCCTCCATACAGTATAATGGCCACAGACAGTCCTCCATACAGTATAATGGCCCCAGATAGTCCTCCATATAGTATAATGGCCACAGATAGTCCTCTATACAGTATAATGGGACCCACATAGTCCTCCATACAGAATAAGGGCCCCACATAGTTCTCCATACAGTATAATGGAACCCACATAGTCCTCCATACAGAATAATGGGCCCCACATAGTCCTCCATACAGAATAAGGGCCCCACATAGTCCTCCATACAGTATAATGGCCCCACATAGTCCTCCATACAGTATAATGGCCACAGATAGTCCTCCATACAGTATAATGGCCCCACATAGTCCTCCATACAGTATAATGGCCCCACATAGTCCTCCATACAGTATAATGGCCACAGATAGTCCTCCATACAGTATAATGGCCTCACATAGTCCTCCATACAGTATAATGGCCACAGAGAGTCCTCCATACAGTATAATGGCCCCAGATAGTCCTCCATATAGTATAATGGCCACATATAGTCCTCTATACAGTATAATGGGACCCACATAGTCCTCCATACAGAATAAGGGCCCCACATAGTTTTCCATACAGTATAATGGAACCCACATAGTCCTCCATACAGAATAATGGGCCCAACATTGTCCTCCATACAGAATAAGGGCCCCACATAGTCCTCCATACAGTATAATGGCCCCACATAGTCCTCCATACAGTATAATGGCCACAGATAGTCGTCCATACAGTATAATGGCCCCACATAGTCCTCCATACAGTATAATGGCCCCACATAGTCCTCCATACAGTATAATGGCCACAGATAGTCCTCCATACAGTATAATGGACTCACATAGTCCTCCATACAGTATAATGGCCACAGATAGTCCTCCATACAGTATAATGGCCCCAGATAGTCCTCCATACAGTATAAAGGCCACAGATAGTCCTCTATACAGTATAATGGGACCCACATAGTCCTCCATACAGAATAAGGGCCCCACATAGTTCTCCATACAGTATAATGGAACCCACATAGTCCTCCATACAGAATAATGGTCCCCACATAGTCCTCCATACAGTATAATGACCCCACAAAGTCCTCCATACAGTATAATGGGCCCCACATAGTCCTCCATACAGTATAATGGCCCCAGATAGTCCTACATACAGTATAATGGGCCCCACATTGTCCTCCATACAGTTTAATGGCCTCACATAGTGCACCATACAGTATAATGGGCCCAACATAGTCCTCCATACAGTATAATGGCCTCACATAGTCCTCCATACAGTATAATGGGCCCCATATAGTCCTCCATACAGTATTATGGCCCCAGATAGTCCTCCATACAGTATAATGGCCCCACATAGTCCTCCATACAGTATAATGGCCCCACATAGTCCTCCATACAGTATAATTGCCCCACATAGTCCTCCATACAGTATAATGGCCACAGATAGTCCTCCATACAGTATAATGGCCTCACATAGTCCTCCATACAGTATAATGGCCACAGATAGTCCTCCATACAGTATAATGGCCCCAGATAGTCCTCCATACAGTATAAAGGCCACAGATAGTCCTCTATACAGTATAATGGGACCCACATAGTCCTCCATACAGAATAAGGGCCCCACATAGTTCTGCATACAGTATAATGGAACCCACATAGTCCTCCATACAGAATACTGGGCCCCACATAGTCCTCCATACAGAATAATGGCCCCACATAGTCCTCCATACAGTATAATGGGCCCCACATAGTCATCATACAGTAAAATGGGCCCCACATAGTCCTCCATACAGAATAATGGGCCCACATAGTCCGCCATACAGTATAATGGACCCACATAGTCCTCCATACAGTATAATGGCCCCACATAGTCCTCCATACAGTATAATGGCCCCACACAGTCCTCCATACAGTATAATGGTCACCACATACTCCTCCATACAGTATAATGGCCCCACATAGTCCTACATACAGTATAATGGCCACATATAGTCGTCCATACAGTATAATCAGTATAATGGGACCCACATAGTCCTTCATACAGAATAATGGGCCCCACAAAGTCCTCCATACAGAATAATGGCCCCACATAGTCCTCCATACAGTATAATGGGCCCCACATAGTCCTCCATACAGTATAATGGGCCCCACATAGTCCTCCATACAGAATAATGGGCCCCACATAGTCCTCCATACAGTATAATGGCCCCAGATAGTCCTCCATACAGTATATTGGGCCCCACATAGTCCTCCATACAGAATAATGGCCCCACATAGTCCTTCATACAGTTTAATGGCCTCACATAGTGCTACATACAGTATAATGGGCCCCACATAGTCATCCATACAGTATAATGGCCTCACATAGTCCTCCATACAGTATAGTGGGCCCCATATAGTCCTCCATACAGTAATTTGGCCCAGATAGTCCTCCATACAGTATGATGGCCCCACATAGTCCTCCATACAGTATAATGGCCCCACATAGTCCTCCATAAAGTATAATGGGCCCCACATAGTCCTCCATACAGTAAAATGGGCCCCACATAGTCCTCCACACAGAATAATGGGCCCCACATACTCCTCCATACAGAATAATGGGCCCCACGTAGTCCTCCATACAGTATAATGGCCCCACATAGTCCTCCATACAGTATAATAGCCTCACATAGTCCACCATACAGTATAATGGGCCCCACATAGTCTTCCATAAAGTATAATGGCCCCACATAGTCCTCCATACAGTATAATGGCCCCACATAGTCCTCCATACAGTATAATGGGACCCACATAGTGCTCCATACAGTATAATGGCCCCACATAGTCCTCCATACAGTATAATGGGCCTCACATAGTCCTCCATACAGAATAATGGGACCCACATAGTCCTCCATACAGTATAATGGCCCCACATAGTCCTCCATACAGTATAATGGGCCCCACATAGTCCTCCATACAGTATAATGGGCCCCACAAAGTCCTCCATACAGAATAATGGGCCCACATAGTCCTCCATACAGTATAATGGCCCCACATAGTCCTCCATACAGTATAATGGCCCCACATAGTCCTCCATACAGTATAATTGCCCCACATAGTCCTCCATACAGTATAATGGCCACAGATAGTCCTCCATACAGTATAATGGCCTCACATAGTCCTCCATACAGTATAATGGCCACAGATAGTCCTCCATACAGTATAATGGCCCCAGATAGTCCTCCATACAGTATAAAGGCCACAGATAGTCCTCTATACAGTATAATGGGACCCACATAGTCCTCCATACAGAATAAGGGCCCCACATAGTTCTGCATACAGTATAATGGAACCCACATAGTCCTCCATACAGAATACTGGGCCCCACATAGTCCTCCATACAGAATAATGGCCCCACATAGTCCTCCATACAGTATAATGGGCCCCACATAGTCATCATACAGTAAAATGGGCCCCACATAGTCCTCCATACAGAATAATGGGCCCACATAGTCCGCCATACAGTATAATGGACCCACATAGTCCTCCATACAGTATAATGGCCCCACATAGTCCTCCATACAGTATAATGGCCCCACACAGTCCTCCATACAGTATAATGGTCACCACATACTCCTCCATACAGTATAATGGCCCCACATAGTCCTCCATACAGTATAATGGCCACATATAGTCGTCCATACAGTATAATCAGTATAATGGGACCCACATAGTCCTTCATACAGAATAATGGGCCCCACAAAGTTCTCCATACAGAATAATGGCCCCACATAGTCCTCCATACAGTATAATGGGCCCCACATAGTCCTCCATACAGTATAATGGGCCCCACATAGTCCTCCATACAGAATAATGGGCCCCACATAGTCCTCCATACAGTATAATGGCCCCAGATAGTCCTCCATACAGTATATTGGGCCCCACATAGTCCTCCATACAGAATAATGGCCCCACATAGTCCTTCATACAGTTTAATGGCCTCACATAGTGCTACATACAGTATAATGGGCCCCACATAGTCATCCATACAGTATAATGGCCTCACATAGTCCTCCATACAGTATAATGGGCCCCATATAGTCCTCCATACAGTAATTTGGCCCAGATAGTCCTCCATACAGTATGATGGCCCCACATAGTCCTCCATACAGTATAATGGCCCCACATAGTCCTCCATAAAGTATAATGGGCCCCACATAGTCCTCCATACAGTAAAATGGGCCCCACATAGTCCTCCACACAGAATAATGGGCCCCACATACTCCTCCATACAGAATAATGGGCCCCACGTAGTCCTCCATACAGTATAATGGCCCCACATAGTCCTCCATACAGTATAATAGCCTCACATAGTCCACCATACAGTATAATGGGCCCCACATAGTCTTCCATAAAGTATAATGGCCCCACATAGTCCTCCATACAGTATAATGGCCCCACATAGTCCTCCATACAGTATAATGGGACCCACATAGTGCTCCATACAGTATAATGGCCCCACATAGTCCTCCATACAGTATAATGGGCCTCACATAGTCCTCCATACAGAATAATGGGACCCACATAGTCCTCCATACAGTATAATGGGCCCCACATAGTCCTCCATACAGTATAATGGGCCCCACATAGTCCTCCATACAGAATAATGGGCCCACATAGTCCTCCATACAGTATAATGGCCCCACATAGTCCTCCATACAGTATAATATCCCCACATAGTCCTCCATACAGTATAATGGCCCCACATAGTCCTCCATACAGTATAATGGCCACAGATAGTCCTCCATACAGTATAATGGCCTCACATAGTCCTCCATACAGTATAATGGCCACAGACAGTCCTCCATACAGTATAATGGCCCCAGATAGTCCTCCATATAGTATAATGGCCCCACATAGTCCTCCATACAGTAGAATGGCCCCACATAGTCCTCCATACAGTATAATGGCCACAGATAGTCCTCCATACAGAATAAGGGCCCCACATAGTTCTCCATACAGTATAATGGAACCCACATAGTCCTCCATACAGAATAATGGGCCCCACATAGTCCTCCATACAGAATAATGGCCCCACATAGTCCTCCATACAGTATAATGGGCCCCACATAGTCCTCCATACAGTATAATGGTCACCACATAGTCCTCCATGCAGTATAATGGCCCCACATAGTCCTCCATACAGTATAATGGCACACATAGTCCTCCATATGGCATAATGGTCACCACATAGTCCTCCATACAGTATAATGGCCCCACATAGTCCTCCATACAGTATAATGGCACACATAGTCGTCCATACAGTATAATGGTCACCACATAGTCCTCCATACAGTATAATGGCCCGCATAGTCCTCCATACAGTATAATGGCCACATATAGTCCTCCATACAGTATAATCAGTTTAATGGGACCCACATAGTCCTCCATACAGAATAATGGGCCCCACATCGTCCTCCATACAGTGTAATGGACCCCACATATTCCTCCATACAGTATAATGGCCCCATATAGTCCTCCATACAGTATAATGGGCCCCACATAGTCCTCCATACAATATAATATGCCCCACATAGTCCTGCATACAGCATAATGGCCCCACATAGTCCTCAATACAGTATAATGGCCCCATATTGTACTCCATACAGTATAATGGGCCTCACATAGTCCTCCATAGAATATAATGGGCCCCACATAGTCCTCCATACAGTATAATGGCCCCACATAGTCCTCCATACAGTATGATGGGACCCACATAGTCCTGCATACAGAATAATGGGCCCCACATAGTCCTCCATACAGTATAATGACCCCAGATAGTCCTACATACAGTATAATGGGCCCCACATAGTCCTCCATACAGTTTAATGGCCTCACATAGTGCACCATACAGTATAATGGGCCCAACATAGTCCTCCATACAGTCTTATGGCCCCAGATAGTCCTCCATACAGTATAATGGCCCCACATAGTCCTCCATACAGTATAATGGCCCCACATAGTCCTCCATACAGTATAATGGCCCCACATACTCCTCCATAAAGTATAATGGGCCCCACATAGTCCTCCATACAGTAAAATGGGCCCCACATAGTCCTCCACACAGAATAATATGCCCCACATAGTCCTCCATACAGAATAATGGGCCCCACATAGTCTTCCATATAGTATAATGGCCCCACATAGTCCTCCATACGGTATAATGGCCCCTCATAGTCCTCCATACAGTATAATGGGACCCACATAGTGCTCCATACAGTATAATGGCCCCACATAGTCCTCCATACAGTATAATGGGCCCCACATAGTCCTCCATACAGTATAATGGGCCCCACATAGTCCTCCATACAGTATAAGGGCCCCACATAGTCCTCCATACAGTATAATGGCCCCACATAGTGCTCCATACAGTATAATGGGCCCCACATAATCCTCCATACAGTATAATGGGCCCTACATAGTCCTCCATACAGTATAATGGGCCCCACATAGTGCTCCATACAGTGTAAAGGGCCCCACATAGTGCTCCATACAGAATAATGGGCCCATATAGTCCTCCATACAGTATAATGGACCCACATAGTCCTCCATACAGTATAATGGGCCCCACATAGTCCTCCGTACAGTATAATGGACCCACATAGTCCTCCATACAGAATAATGGGCCCACATAGTCCTCCATACAGAATAATGGGCCCACATAGGGCTGGTTTTTCTGGTGTCGCGGGTCAAATAAAAACACCCTGTGGCCAGATTTAACCCACTGGCCAGTGTTTGATATGTATGCTTTATACAGACCACAAGAGGGCAGCACTGTTCACTTTGTACAGACAATAAACCATAAGGGGGTAGCAGTGCTTGTTCTGTACAGACCCTGAACCACAAGAGGGCAGCAGTGATTGCTATGTACAGACCCTTAATCAGAAGAGGGCAGCACTGTTCACTTTGTACAGACCATGAACCAGAAGAGGGCAGCAGTGCTTGCTCTGTACAGAACTTGAATCAGAAGTTCTCAGGTCTCCTGCAGTCTCTGCCATGGCACTCACCTTCACACTCAGGCATCAGTCTCCTGCAGTCTCTGGTAGTGCTCTCCTCCTCACACTCAGGCATCAGTCTCCTGCAGTCTCTGGTAGTGCTCTCCTCCTCACACTCTGGCATCAGTCTCCTGCAGTCTCTGGTAGTGCTCTCCTCCTCACACTCAGGCATCAGTCTCCTGCAGTCTCTGGTAGAGCTCTCCTCCTCACACTCAGGCATCAGTCTCCTGCAGTCTCTGGTAGTGCTCTCCTCCTCACACTCAGGCATCAATCTCCTGCAGTCTCTGGTAGTGCTCTCCTCCTCACACTCAGGCATCAGTCTCCTGCAGTCTCTGGTAGAGCTCTCCTCCTCACACTCTGGCATCAGTCTCCTGCAGTCTCTGGTAGTGTTCTCCTCCTCACACTCAGGCATCAGTCTCCTGCAGTCTCTGGTAGTGCTCTCCTCCTCACACTCAGGCATCAATCTCCTGCAGTCTCTGGTAGTGCTCTCCTCTTCACACTCAGGCATCAGTCTCCTGCAGTCTCTGGTAGTGCTCTCCTCCTCACACTCAGGCATCAATCTCCTGCAGTCTCTGGTAGTGCTCTCCTCCTCACACTCAGGCATCAGTCTCCTGCAGTCTCTGGTAGAGCTCTCCTCCTCACACTCTGGCATCAGTCTCCTGCAGTCTCTGGTAGAGCTCTCCTCCTCACACTCAGGCATCAGTCTCCTGCAGTCTCTGGTAGAGCTCTCCTCCTCACACTCAGGCATCAGTCTCCTGCAGTCTCTGGTAGTGCTCTCCTCCTCACACTCAGGCATCAATCTCCTGCAGTCTCTGGTAGTGCTCTCCTCCTCACACTCAGGCATCAGTCTCCTGCAGTCTCTGGTAGAGCTCTCCTCCTCACACTCTGGCATCAGTCTCCTGCAGTCTCTGGTAGTGTTCTCCTCCTCACACTCAGGCATCAGTCTCCTGCAGTCTCTGGTAGAGCTCTCCTCCTCACACTCAGGCATCAGTCTCCTGCAGTCTCTGGTAGAGCTCTCCTCCTCACACTCTGGCATCAATCTCCTGCAGTCTCTGGTAGGGCTCTCCTCCTCACACTCAGGCATCAGTCTCCTGCAGTCTCTGGTAGAGCTCTCCTCCTCACACTCAGGCATCAGTCTCCTGCAGTCTCTGGTAGTGCTCTCCTCCTCACACTCTGGCATCAGTCTCCTGCAGTCTCTGGTAGGGCTCTCCTCCTCACACTCAGGCATCAGTCTCCTGCAGTCTCTGGTAGAGCTCTCCTCCTCACACTCTGGCATCAGTCTCCTGCAGTCTCTGGTAGTGCTCTCCTCCTCACACTCAGGCATCAGTCTCCTGCAGTCTCTGGTAGTGCTCTCCTCCTCACACTCTGGCATCAGTCTCCTGCAGTCTCTGGTAGGGCTCTCCTCCTCACACTCTGGCATCAATCTCCTGCAGTCTCTGGTAGGGCTCTCCTCCTCACACTCAGGCATCAGTCTCCTGCAGTCTCTGGTAGTGCTCTCCTCCTCACACTCAGGCATCAGTCTCCTGCAGTCTCTGGTAGGGCTCTCCTCCTCACACTCTGGCATCAGTCTCCTGCAGTCTCTGGTAGAGCTCTCCTCCTCACACTCAGGCATCAGTCTCCTGCAGTCTCTGGTAGTGCTCTCCTCCTCACACTCTGGCATCAGTCTCCTGCAGTCTCTGGTAGTGCTCTCCTCCTCACACTCAGGCATCAGTCTCCTGCAGTCTCTGGTAGAGCTCTCCTCCTCACACTCAGGCATCAGTCTCCTGCAGTCTCTGGTAGTGCTCTCCTCCTCACACTCAGGCATCAGTCTCCTGCAGTCTCTGGTAGAGCTCTCCTCCTCACACTCAGGCATCAGTCTCCTGCAGTCTCTGGTAGAGCTCTCCTCCTCACACTCAGGCATCAGTCTCCTGCAGTCTCTGGTAGAGCTCTCCTCCTCACACTCTGGCATCAGTCTCCTGCAGTCTCTGGTAGAGCTCTCCTCCTCACACTCTGGCATCAGTCTCCTGCAGTCTCTGGTAGGGCTCTCCTCCTCACACTCTGGCATCAGTCTCCTGCAGTCTCTGGTAGGGCTCTCCTCCTCACACTCAGGCATCAGTCTCCTGCAGTCTCTGGTAGTCCTCTCCTCCTCACACTCAGGCATCAGTCTCCTGCAGTCTCTGGTAGTGCTCTCCTCCTCACACTCAGGCATCAGTCTCCTGCAGTCTCTGGTAGAGCTCTCCTCTTCACACTCAGGCATCAGTCTCCTGCAGTCTCTGGTAGAGCTCTCCTCCTCACACTCAGGCATCAGTCTCCTGCAGTCTCTGGTAGTGCTCTCCTCCTCACACTCAGGCATCAGTCTCCTGCAGTCTCTGGTAGAGCTCTCCTCCTCACACTCAGGCATCAGTCTCCTGCAGTCTCTGGTAGTCCTCTCCTCCTCACACTCAGGCATCAGTCTCCTGCAGTCTCTGGTAGGGCTCTCCTCCTCACACTCAGGCATCAGTCTCCTGCAGTCTCTGGTAGTCCTCTCCTCCTCACACTCTGGCATCAGTCTCCTGCAGTCTCTGGTAGTGCTCTCCTCCTCACACTCAGGCATCAGTCTCCTGCAGTCTCTGGTAGAGCTCTCCTCCTCACACTCAGGCATCAGTCTCCTGCAGTCTCTGGTAGTGCTCTCCTCCTCACACTCAGGCATCAGTCTCCTGCAGTCTCTGGTAGAGCTCTCCTCCTCACACTCAGGCATCAGTCTCCTGCAGTCTCTGGTAGGGCTCTCCTCCTCACACTCAGGCATCAGTCTCCTGCAGTCTCTGGTAGTCCTCTCCTCCTCACACTCAGGCATCAGTCTCCTGCAGTCTCTGGTAGAGCTCTCCTCCTCACACTCAGGCATCAGTCTCCTGCAGTCTCTGGTAGAGCTCTCCTCCTCACACTCAGGCATCAGTCTCCTGCAGTCTCTGGTAGTGCTCTCCTCCTCACACTCAGGCATCAGTCTCCTGCAGTCTCTGGTAGTCCTCTCCTCCTCACACTCTGGCATCAGTCTCCTGCAGTCTCTGGTAGGGCTCTCCTCCTCACACTCAGGCATCAGTCTCCTGCAGTCTCTGGTAGAGCTCTCCTCCTCACACTCAGGCATCAATCTCCTGCAGTCTCTGGTAGAGCTCTCCTCCTCACACTCAGGCATCAGTCTCCTGCAGTCTCTGGTAGAGCTCTCCTCCTCACACTCTGGCATCAGTCTCCTGCAGTCTCTGGTAGAGCTCTCCTCCTCACACTCAGGCATCAGTCTCCTGCAGTCTCTGGTAGTGCTCTCCTCCTCACACTCAGGCATCAGTCTCCTGCAGTCTCTGGTAGAGCTCTCCTCCTCACACTCAGGCATCAGTCTCCTGCAGTCTCTGGTAGGGCTCTCCTCCTCACACTCAGGCATCAGTCTCCTGCAGTCTCTGGTAGTCCTCTCCTCCTCACACTCAGGCATCAGTCTCCTGCAGTCTCTGGTAATGCTCTCCTCCTCACACTCAGGCATCAGTCTCCTGCAGTCTCTGGTAGAGCTCTCCTCCTCACACTCAGGCATCAATCTCCTGCAGTCTCTGGTAGAGCTCTCCTCCTCACACTCAGGCATCAGTCTCCTGCAGTCTCTGGTAGAGCTCTCCTCCTCACACTCAGGCATCAGTCTCCTGCAGTCTCTGGTAGAGCTCTCCTCCTCACACTCAGGCATCAGTCTCCTGCAGTCTCTGGTAGTGCTCTCCTCCTCACACTCAGGCATCAGTCTCCTGCAGTCTCTGGTAGTGCTCTCCTCCTCACACTCAGGCATCAGTCTCCTGCAGTCTCTGGTAATGCTCTCCTCCTCACACTCTGGCATCAGTCTCCTGCAGTCTCTGGTAGAGCTCTCCTCCTCACACTCAGGCATCAGTCTCCTGCAGTCTCTGGTAGTGCTCTGCTCCTCACACTCAGGCATCAGTCTCCTGCAGTCTCTGGTAGTCCTCTCCTCCTCACACTCTGGCATCAGTCTCCTGCAGTCTCTGGTAGTGCTCTCCTCCTCACACTCAGGCATCAGTCTCCTGCAGTCTATGGTAGTGCTCTCCTCCTCACACTCAGGCATCAGTCTCCTGCAGTCTCTGGTAGTGCTCTCCTCCTCACACTCAGGCATCAGTCTCCTGCAGTCTCTGGTAGTGCTCTCCTCCTCACACTCAGGCATCAGTCTCCTGCAGTCTCTGGTAGTCCTCTCCTCCTCACACTCTGGCATCAGTCTCCTGCAGTCTCTGGTAGTGCTCTCCTCCTCACACTCAGGCATCAGTCTCCTGCAGTCTCTGGTAGTGCTCTCCTCCTCACACTCAGGCATCAGTCTCCTGCAGTCTCTGGTAGTGCTCTCCTCCTCACACTCTGGCATCAGTCTCCTGCAGTCTCTGGTAGAGCTCTCCTCCTCACACTCAGGCATCAATCTCCTGCAGTCTCTGGTAGAGCTCTCCTCCTCACACTCAGGCATCAGTCTCCTGCAGTCTCTGGTAGAGCTCTCCTCCTCACACTCTGGCATCAGTCTCCTGCAGTCTCTGGTAGAGCTCTCCTCCTCACACTCAGGCATCAGTCTCCTGCAGTCTCTGGTAGTCCTCTCCTCCTCACACTCAGGCATCAGTCTCCTGCAGTCTCTGGTAGTCCTCTCCTCCTCACACTCTGGCATCAGTCTCCTGCAGTCTCTGGTAGTGCTCTCCTCCTCACACTCAGGCATCAGTCTCCTGCAGTCTCTGGTAGAGCTCTCCTCCTCACACTCAGGCATCAGTCTCCTGCAGTCTCTGGTAGTCCTCTCCTCCTCACACTCAGGCATCAGTCTCCTGCAGTCTCTGGTAGTGCTCTCCTCCTCACACTCAGGCATCAGTCTCCTGCAGTCTCTGGTAGTGCTCTCCTCCTCACACTCAGGCATCAGTCTCCTGCAGTCTCTGGTAGAGCTCTCCTCCTCACACTCAGGCATCAGTCTCCTGCAGTCTCTGGTAGAGCTCTCCTCCTCACACTCAGGCATCAGTCTCCTGCAGTCTCTGGTAGAGCTCTCCTCCTCACACTCTGGCATCAGTCTCCTGCAGTCTCTGGTAGAGCTCTCCTCCTCACACTCAGGCATCAGTCTCCTGCAGTCTCTGGTAGTGCTCTCCTCCTCACACTCAGGCATCAGTCTCCTGCAGTCTCTGGTAGTGCTCTCCTCCTCACACTCAGGCATCAGTCTCCTGCAGTCTCTGGTAGTGCTCTCCTCCTCACACTCTGGCATCAGTCTCCTGCAGTCTCTGGTAGAGCTCTCCTCCTCACACTCAGGCATCAGTCTCCTGCAGTCTCTGGTAGAGCTCTCCTCCTCACACTCAGGCATCAGTCTCCTGCAGTCTCTGGTAGAGCTCTCCTCCTCACACTCAGGCATCAGTCTCCTGCAGTCTCTGGTAGTGCTCTCCTCCTCACACTCAGGCATCAGTCTCCTGCAGTCTCTGGTAGTGCTCTCCTCCTCACACTCAGGCATCAGTCTCCTGCAGTCTCTGGTAGTGCTCTCCTCCTCACACTCAGGCATCAGTCTCCTGCAGTCTCTGGTAGTGCTCTCCTCCTCACACTCAGGCATCAGTCTCCTGCAGTCTCTGGTAGTGCTCTCCTCCTCACACTCAGGCATCAGTCTCCTGCAGTCTCTGGTAGTCCTCTCCTCCTCACACTCTGGCATCAGTCTCCTGCAGTCTCTGGTAGTGCTCTCCTCCTCACACTCAGGCATCAGTCTCCTGCAGTCTCTGGTAGTGCTCTCCTCCTCACACTCAGGCATCAGTCTCCTGCAGTCTCTGGTAGTGCTCTCCTCCTCACACTCTGGCATCAGTCTCCTGCAGTCTCTGGTAGAGCTCTCCTCCTCACACTCAGGCATCAGTCTCCTGCAGTCTCTGGTAGAGCTCTCCTCCTCACACTCAGGCATCAGTCTCCTGCAGTCTCTGGTAGTGCTCTCCTCCTCACACTCAGGCATCAGTCTCCTGCAGTCTCTGGTAGTGCTCTCCTCCTCACACTCAGGCATCAGTCTCCTGCAGTCTCTGGTAGTGCTCTCCTCCTCACACTCTGGCATCAGTCTCCTGCAGTCTCTGGTAGAGCTCTCCTCCTCACACTCAGGCATCAGTCTCCTGCAGTCTCTGGTAGTGCTCTGCTCCTCACACTCAGGCATCAGTCTCCTGCAGTCTCTGGTAGTCCTCTCCTCCTCACACTCTGGCATCAGTCTCCTGCAGTCTCTGGTAGTGCTCTCCTCCTCACACTCAGGCATCAGTCTCCTGCAGTCTATGGTAGTGCTCTCCTCCTCACACTCAGGCATCAGTCTCCTGCAGTCTCTGGTAGTGCTCTCCTCCTCACACTCAGGCATCAGTCTCCTGCAGTCTCTGGTAGTGCTCTCCTCCTCACACTCAGGCATCAGTCTCCTGCAGTCTCTGGTAGTCCTCTCCTCCTCACACTCTGGCATCAGTCTCCTGCAGTCTCTGGTAGTGCTCTCCTCCTCACACTCAGGCATCAGTCTCCTGCAGTCTCTGGTAGTGCTCTCCTCCTCACACTCAGGCATCAGTCTCCTGCAGTCTCTGGTAGTGCTCTCCTCCTCACACTCTGGCATCAGTCTCCTGCAGTCTCTGGTAGAGCTCTCCTCCTCACACTCAGGCATCAATCTCCTGCAGTCTCTGGTAGAGCTCTCCTCCTCACACTCAGGCATCAGTCTCCTGCAGTCTCTGGTAGAGCTCTCCTCCTCACACTCTGGCATCAGTCTCCTGCAGTCTCTGGTAGAGCTCTCCTCCTCACACTCAGGCATCAGTCTCCTGCAGTCTCTGGTAGTCCTCTCCTCCTCACACTCAGGCATCAGTCTCCTGCAGTCTCTGGTAGTCCTCTCCTCCTCACACTCTGGCATCAGTCTCCTGCAGTCTCTGGTAGTGCTCTCCTCCTCACACTCAGGCATCAGTCTCCTGCAGTCTCTGGTAGAGCTCTCCTCCTCACACTCAGGCATCAGTCTCCTGCAGTCTCTGGTAGTCCTCTCCTCCTCACACTCAGGCTTCAGTCTCCTGCAGTCTCTGGTAGTGCTCTCCTCCTCACACTCAGGCATCAGTCTCCTGCAGTCTCTGGTAGTGCTCTCCTCCTCACACTCAGGCATCAGTCTCCTGCAGTCTCTGGTAGAGCTCTCCTCCTCACACTCAGGCATCAGTCTCCTGCAGTCTCTGGTAGAGCTCTCCTCCTCACACTCTGGCATCAGTCTCCTGCAGTCTCTGGTAGTGCTCTCCTCCTCACACTCAGGCATCAGTCTCCTGCAGTCTCTGGTAGAGCTCTCCTCCTCACACTCTGGCATCAGTCTCCTGCAGTCTCTGGTGGGGCTCTCCTCCTCACACTCAGGCATCAGTCTCCTGCAGTCTCTGGTAGAGCTCTCCTCCTCACACTCAGGCATCAGTCTCCTGCAGTCTCTGGTAGTGCTCTCCTCCTCACACTCAGGCATCAGTCTCCTGCAGTCTCTGGTAGTGCTCTCCTCCTCACACTCAGGCATCAGTCTCCTGCAGTCTCTGGTAGTGCTCTCCTCCTCACACTCAGGCATCAGTCTCCTGCAGTCTCTGGTAGAGCTCTCCTCCTCACACTCTGGCATCAGTCTCCTGCAGTCTCTGGTGGGGCTCTCCTCCTCACACTCAGGCATCAGTCTCCTGCAGTCTCTGGTGGGGCTCTCCTCCTCACACTCAGGCATCAGTCTCCTGCAGTCTCTGGTAGAGCTCTCCTCCTCACACTCTGGCATCAGTCTCCTGCAGTCTCTGGTAGGGCTCTCCTCCTCACACTCAGGCATCAGTCTCCTGCAGTCTCTGGTAGAGCTCTCCTCCTCACACTCTGGCATCAGTCTCCTGCAGTCTCTGGTAGAGCTCTCCTCCTCACACTCAGGCATCAGTCTCCTGCAGTCTCTGGTAGAGCTCTCCTCCTCACACTCTGGCATCAGTCTCCTGCAGTCTCTGGTAGAGCTCTCCTCCTCACACTCAGGCATCAGTCTCCTGCAGTCTCTGGTAGAGCTCTCCTCCTCACACTCAGGCATCAGTCTCCTGCAGTCTCTGGTAGAGCTCTCCTCCTCACACTCTGGCATCAGTCTCCTGCAGTCTCTGGTAGAGCTCTCCTCCTCACACTCAGGCATCAGTCTCCTGCAGTCTCTGGTAGGGCTCTCCTCCTCACACTCTGGCATCAGTCTCCTGCAGTCTCTGGTAGAGCTCTCCTCCTCACACTCAGGCATCAGTCTCCTGCAGTCTCTGGTAGAGCTCTCCTCCTCACACTCAGGCATCAGTCTCCTGCAGTCTCTGGTAGGGCTCTCCTCCTCACACTCTGGCATCAGTCTCCTGCAGTCTCTGGTAGAGCTCTCCTCCTCACACTCTGGCATCAGTCTCCTGCAGTCTCTGGTAGAGCTCTCCTCCTCACACTCAGGCATCAGTCTCCTGCAGTCTCTGGTAGAGCTCTCCTCCTCACACTCAGGCATCAGTCTCCTGCAGTCTCTGGTAGTGCTCTCCTCCTCACACTCAGGCATCAGTCTCCTGCAGTCTCTGGTAGTGCTCTCCTCCTCACACTCTGGCATCAGTCTCCTGCAGTCTCTGGTAGGGCTCTCCTCCTCACACTCAGGCATCAGTCTCCTGCAGTCTCTGGTAGAGCTCTCCTCCTCACACTCAGGCATCAGTCTCCTGCAGTCTCTGGTAGTGCTCTCCTCCTCACACTCAGGCATCAGTCTCCTGCAGTCTCTGGTAGAGCTCTCCTCCTCACACTCAGGCATCAGTCTCCTGCAGTCTCTGGTAGAGCTCTCCTCCTCACACTCAGGCATCAGTCTCCTGCAGTCTCTGGTAGGGCTCTCCTCCTCACACTCAGGCATCAGTCTCCTGCAGTCTCTGGTAGTGCTCTCCTCCTCACACTCAGGCATCAGTCTCCTGCAGTCTCTGGTAGAGCTCTCCTCCTCACACTCTGGCATCAGTCTCCTGCAGTCTCTGGTAGGGCTCTCCTCCTCACACTCAGGCATCAGTCTCCTGCAGTCTCTGGTAGTGCTGTCCTCCTCACACTCAGGCATCAGTCTCCTGCAGTCTCTGGTAGGGCTCTCCTCCTCACACTCAGGCATCAGTCTCCTGCAGTCTCTGGTAGAGCTCTCCTCCTCACACTCAGGCATCAGTCTCCTGCAGTCTCTGGTAGTGCTCTCCTCCTCACACTCTGGCATCAGTCTCCTGCAGTCTCTGGTAGTGCTCTCCTCCTCACACTCTGGCATCAGTCTCCTGCAGTCTCTGGTAGAGCTCTCCTCCTCACACTCTGGCATCAGTCTCCTGCAGTCTCTGGTAGTGCTTTCCTCCTCACACTCAGGCATCAGTCTCCTGCAGTCTCTGGTAGGGCTCTCCTCCTCATACTCTGGCATCAGTCTCCTGCAGTCTCTGGTAGTGCTCTCCTCCTCACACTCAGGCATCAGTCTCCTGCAGTCTCTGGTAGGGCTCTCCTCCTCACAATCAGGCATCAGTCTCCTGCAGTCTCTGGTAGTGCTCTCCTCCTCACACTCTGGCATCAGTCTCCTGCAGTCTCTGGTAGTACTCTCCTCCTCACACTCAGGCATCAGTCTCCTGCAGTCTCTGGTAGAGCTCTCCTCCTCACACTCTGGCATCAGTCTCCTGCAGTCTCTGGTAGGGCTCTCCTCCTCACACTCAGGCATCAGTCTCCTGTAGTCTCTGGTAGTGCTCTCCTCCTCATACTCAGGCATCAGTCTCCTGCAGTCTCTGGTAGTGCTCTCCTCCTCACACTCAGGCATCAGTCTCCTGCAGTCTCTGGTAGTGCTCTCCTCCTCACACTCAGGCATCAGTCTCCTGCAGTCTCTGGTAGTCCTCTCCTCCTCACACTCAGGCATCAGTCTCCTGCAGTCTCTGGTGGGGCTCTCTTCCTCACACTCAGGCATCAGTCTCCTGCAGTCTCTGGTGGGGCTCTCCTCCTCACACTCAGGCATCAGTCTCCTGCAGTCTCTGGTAGAGCTCTCCTCCTCACACTCTGGCATCAGTCTCCTGCAGTCTCTGGTGGGGCTCTCTTCCTCACACTCAGGCATCAATCTCCTGCAGTCTCTGGTAGAGCTCTCCTCCTCACACTCTGGCATCAGTCTCCTGCAGTCTCTGGTAGAGCTCTCCTCCTCACACTCAGGCATCAGTCTCCTGCAGTCTCTGGTAGAGCTCTCCTCCTCACACTCTGGCATCAGTCTCCTGCAGTCTCTGGTAGAGCTCTCCTCCTCACACTCAGGCATCAGTCTCCTGCAGTCTCTGGTAGAGCTCTCCTCCTCACACTCAGGCATCAGTCTCCTGCAGTCTCTGGTAGAGCTCTCCTCCTCACACTCTGGCATCAGTCTCCTGCAGTCTCTGGTAGAGCTCTCCTCCTCACACTCAGGCATCAGTCTCCTGCAGTCTCTGGTAGGGCTCTCCTCCTCACACTCTGGCATCAGTCTCCTGCAGTCTCTGGTAGAGCTCTCCTCCTCACACTCAGGCATCAGTCTCCTGCAGTCTCTGGTAGAGCTCTCCTCCTCACACTCAGGCATCAGTCTCCTGCAGTCTCTGGTAGTGCTCTCCTCCTCACACTCAGGCATCAGTCTCCTGCAGTCTCTGGTAGTGCTCTCCTCCTCACACTCTGGCATCAGTCTCCTGCAGTCTCTGGTAGGGCTCTCCTCCTCACACTCAGGCATCAGTCTCCTGCAGTCTCTGGTAGAGCTCTCCTCCTCACACTCAGGCATCAGTCTCCTGCAGTCTCTGGTAGTGCTCTCCTCCTCACACTCAGGCATCAGTCTCCTGCAGTCTCTGGTAGAGCTCTCCTCCTCACACTCAGGCATCAGTCTCCTGCAGTCTCTGGTAGAGCTCTCCTCCTCACACTCAGGCATCAGTCTCCTGCAGTCTCTGGTAGGGCTCTCCTCCTCACACTCAGGCATCAGTCTCCTGCAGTCTCTGGTAGTGCTCTCCTCCTCACACTCAGGCATCAGTCTCCTGCAGTCTCTGGTAGAGCTCTCCTCCTCACACTCTGGCATCAGTCTCCTGCAGTCTCTGGTAGGGCTCTCCTCCTCACACTCAGGCATCAGTCTCCTGCAGTCTCTGGTAGTGCTGTCCTCCTCACACTCAGGCATCAGTCTCCTGCAGTCTCTGGTAGGGCTCTCCTCCTCACACTCAGGCATCAGTCTCCTGCAGTCTCTGGTAGAGCTCTCCTCCTCACACTCAGGCATCAGTCTCCTGCAGTCTCTGGTAGTGCTCTCCTCCTCACACTCTGGCATCAGTCTCCTGCAGTCTCTGGTAGTGCTCTCCTCCTCACACTCTGGCATCAGTCTCCTGCAGTCTCTGGTAGAGCTCTCCTCCTCACACTCTGGCATCAGTCTCCTGCAGTCTCTGGTAGTGCTTTCCTCCTCACACTCAGGCATCAGTCTCCTGCAGTCTCTGGTAGGGCTCTCCTCCTCATACTCTGGCATCAGTCTCCTGCAGTCTCTGGTAGTGCTCTCCTCCTCACACTCAGGCATCAGTCTCCTGCAGTCTCTGGTAGGGCTCTCCTCCTCACAATCAGGCATCAGTCTCCTGCAGTCTCTGGTAGTGCTCTCCTCCTCACACTCTGGCATCAGTCTCCTGCAGTCTCTGGTAGTACTCTCCTCCTCACACTCAGGCATCAGTCTCCTGCAGTCTCTGGTAGAGCTCTCCTCCTCACACTCTGGCATCAGTCTCCTGCAGTCTCTGGTAGGGCTCTCCTCCTCACACTCAGGCATCAGTCTCCTGTAGTCTCTGGTAGTGCTCTCCTCCTCATACTCAGGCATCAGTCTCCTGCAGTCTCTGGTAGTGCTCTCCTCCTCACACTCAGGCATCAGTCTCCTGCAGTCTCTGGTAGTGCTCTCCTCCTCACACTCAGGCATCAGTCTCCTGCAGTCTCTGGTAGTCCTCTCCTCCTCACACTCAGGCATCAGTCTCCTGCAGTCTCTGGTAGTGCTCTCCTCCTCACACTCTGGCATCAGTCTCCTGCAGTCTCTGGTAGTCCTCTCCTCCTCACACTCTGGCATCAGTCTCCTGCAGTCTCTGGTAGTGCTCTCCTCCTCATACTCAGGCATCAGTCTCCTGCAGTCTCTGGTAGTGCTCTCCTCCTCACACTCAGGCATCAGTCTCCTGCAGTCTCTGGTAGTGCTCTCCTCCTCATACTCAGGCATCAGTCTCCTGCAGTCTCTGGTAGAGCTCTCCTCCTCACACTCAGGCATCAGTCTCCTGCAGTCTCTGGTAGTGCTCTCCTCCTCACACTCAGGCATCAGTCTCCTGCAGTCTCTGGTAGTCCTCTCCTCCTCACACTCAGGCATCAGTCTCCTGCAGTCTCTGGTAGAGCTCTCCTCCTCACACTCAGGCATCAGTCTCCTGCAGTCTCTGGTAGTGCTCTCCTCCTCACACTCTGGCATCAGTCTCCTGCAGTCTCTGGTAGTGCTCTCCTCCTCACACTCAGGCATCAGTCTCCTGCAGTCTCTGGTAGAGCTCTCCTCCTCACACTCAGGCATCAGTCTCCTGCAGTCTCTGGTAGGGCTCTCCTCCTCACACTCAGGCATCAGTCTCCTGCAGTCTCTGGTAGAGCTCTCCTCCTCACACTCAGGCATCAGTCTCCTGCAGTCTCTGGTAGTGCTCTCCTCCTCACACTCTGGCATCAGTCTCCTGCAGTCTCTGGTAGAGCTCTCCTCCTCACACTCAGGCATCAGTCTCCTGCAGTCTCTGGTAGGGCTCTCCTCTTCACACTCTGGCATCAGTCTCCTGTAGTCTCTGGTGGGGCTCTCCTCCTCACACTCAGGCATCAGTCTCCTGCAGTCTCTGGTAGAGCTCTCCTCCTCACACTCAGGCATCAGTCTCCTGCAGTCTCTGGTAGTGCTCTCCTCCTCACACTCAGGCATCAGTCTCCTGCAGTCTCTGGTAGTGCTCTCCTCCTCACACTCTGGCATCAGTCTCCTGCAGTCTCTGGTAGAGCTCTCCTCCTCACACTCAGGCATCAGTCTCCTGCAGTCTCTGGTAGAGCTCTCCTCCTCACACTCAGGCATCAGTCTCCTGCAGTCTCTGGTAGTGCTCTCCTCCTCACACTCAGGCATCAGTCTCCTGCAGTCTCTGGTAGTGCTCTCCTCCTCACACTCAGGCATCAGTCTCCTGCAGTCTCTGGTAGAGTTCTCCTCCTCACACTCAGGCATCAGTCTCCTGCAGTCTCTGGTAGAGCTCTCCTCCTCACACTCAGGCATCAGTCTCCTGCAGTCTCTGGTAGAGCTCTCCTCCTCACACTCAGGCATCAGTCTCCTGCAGTCTCTGGTAGCGCTCTCCTCTTCACACTCTGGCATCAGTCTCCTGCAGTCTCTGGTAGTGCTCTCCTCTTCACACTCTGGCATCAGTCTCCTGCAGTCTCTGGTGGGGCTCTCCTCCTCACACTCAGGCATCAGTCTCCTGCAGTCTCTGGTAGAGCTCTCCTCCTCACACTCAGGCATCAGTCTCCTGCAGTCTCTGGTAGTGCTCTCCTCCTCACACTCAGGCATCAGTCTCCTGCAGTCTCTGGTAGAGCTCTCCTCCTCACACTCAGGCATCAGTCTCCTGCAGTCTCTGGTAGTGCTCTCCTCCTCACACTCTGGCATCAGTCTCCTGCAGTCTCTGGTAGTGCTCTCCTCCTCACACTCAGGCATCAGTCTCCTGCAGTCTCTGGTAGAGCTCTCCTCCTCACACTCAGGCATCAGTCTCCTGCAGTCTCTGGTAGAGCTCTCCTCCTCACACTCTGGCATCAGTCTCCTGCAGTCTCTGGTAGTGCTCTCCTCCTCACACTCTGGCATCAGTCTCCTGCAGTCTCTGGTAGAGCTCTCCTCCTCACACTCAGGCATCAGTCTCCTGCAGTCTCTGGTAGCGCTCTCCTCCTCACACTCTGGCATCAGTCTCCTGCAGTCTCTGGTGGGGCTCTCCTCCTCACACTCAGGCATCAGTCTCCTGCAGTCTCTGGTAGAGCTCTCCTCCTCACACTCAGGCATCAGTCTCCTGCAGTCTCTGGTAGTGCTCTCCTCCTCACACTCAGGCATCAGTCTCCTGCAGTCTCTGGTAGAGCTCTCCTCCTCACACTCAGGCATCAGTCTCCTGCAGTCTCTGGTAGAGCTCTCCTCCTCACACTCTGGCATCAGTCTCCTGCAGTCTCTGGTAGAGCTCTCCTCCTCACACTCAGGCATCAGTCTCCTGCAGTCTCTGGTAGTGCTCTCCTCCTCACACTCTGGCATCAGTCTCCTGCAGTCTCTGGTAGAGCTCTCCTCCTCACACTCAGGCATCAGTCTCCTGCAGTCTCTGGTAGTGCTCTCCTCTTCACACTCTGGCATCAGTCTCCTGCAGTCTCTGGTGGGGCTCTCCTCCTCACACTCAGGCATCAGTCTCCTGCAGTCTCTGGTAGAGCTCTCCTCCTCACACTCAGGCATCAGTCTCCTGCAGTCTCTGGTAGTGCTGTCCTCCTCACACTCTGGCATCAGTCTCCTGCAGTCTCTGGTAGTGCTCTCCTCCTCACACTCAGGCATCAATCTCCTGCAGTCTCTGGTAGTGCTCTCCTCCTCACACTCAGGCATCAGTCTCCTGCAGTCTCTGGTAGTGCTCTCCTCTTCACACTCTGGCATCAGTCTCCTGCAGTCTCTGGTGGGGCTCTCCTCCTCACACTCAGGCATCAGTCTCCTGCAGTCTCTGGTAGTGCTCTCCTCTTCACACTCTGGCATCAGTCTCCTGCAGTCTCTGGTAGTGCTGTCCTCCTCACACTCTGGCATCAGTCTCCTGCAGTCTCTGGTAGTGCTCTCCTCCTCACACTCAGGCATCAATCTCCTGCAGTCTCTGGTAGTGCTCTCCTCCTCACACTCAGGCATCAGTCTCCTGCAGTCTCTGGTAGAGCTCTCCTCCTCACACTCAGGCATCAGTCTCCTGCAGTCTCTGGTAGGGCTCTCCTCCTCACACTCAGGCATCAGTCTCCTGCAGTCTCTGGTAGAGCTCTCCTCCTCACACTCAGGCATCAGTCTCCTGCAGTCTCTGGTAGTGCTCTCCTCCTCACACTCAGGCATCAGTCTCCTGCAGTCTCTTGTAGAGCTCTCCTCCTCACACTCAGGCATCAGTCTCCTGCAGTCTCTGGTAGTGCTCTCCTCTTCACACTCAGGCATCAGTCTCCTGCAGTCTCTGGTAGAGCTCTCCTCCTCACACTCAGGCATCAGTCTCCTGCAGTCTCTGGTAGTGCTCTCCTCCTCACACTCTGGCATCAGTCTCCTGCAGTCTCTGGTAGAGCTCTCCTCCTCACACTCAGGCATCAGTCTCCTGCAGTCTCTGGTAGTGCTCTCCTCCTCACACTCTGGCATCAGTCTCCTGCAGTCTCTGGTAGTCCTCTCCTCCTCACACTCAGGCATCAGTCTCCTGCAGTCTCTGGTAGTGCTCTCCTCCTCACACTCAGGCATCAGTCTCCTGCAGTCTCTGGTAGTGCTCTCCTCCTCACACTCTGGCATCAGTCTCCTGCAGTCTCTGGTAGTGCTCTCCTCCTCACACTCAGGCATCAGTCTCCTGCAGTCTCTGGTAGTGCTCTCCTCCTCACACTCAGGCATCAGTCTCCTGCAGTCTCTGGTGGGACAGTCTTAAGTTGATAGGTATACTCTTACAGCCTATTAATGGCGCCCATACTATAAGATCAGGCGGGCTGCCCAGCACTCAGGAACATGAATACCGCGTGGCCCACTGATGGTGGTCTGGCGGGTGAGGGGTCCGCTGACGCTAGCAACTACTTCAGCTGGATGTGCTGTAGTGTATTGCGGCGCACAGTCCCATCGGGTCCGAGAGCAGCAGTGCACACTGCCAGCCAATCAGAGGACAGCAGCTGACGTTGGCATGCACGTGACCGGGGGCACATGGCAGTGCCGTCGTGTGTTACCGTCTCTTGCGCGCTGGATTCAGCTTCAGAGGGAGATGAGGAGGGAAAGTGAGTATTTATTTATGTGAAATCAGTGATTACAAGGTGGACATACTACTACATGGATGACTATGGGCTGTGCATTATACTACATGGATGACTATGGGCTGTGCATTATACTACATATACCGTATGACTATGGGCTGTGCATTATACTACATATACCGTATGACTATGGGCTGTGCATTATACTACAGATATGACTATGGGCTGTGCATTATACTACATGGATGACTATGGGCTGTGCATTATACTACATGGATGACTGTGGGCTGTGCATTATACTACATATACCGTATGACTATGGGCTGTGCATTATACTACATATACCGTATGACTATGGGCTGTGCATTATACTACATATACCGTATGACTATGGGCTGTGCATTATACTACATATACCGTATGACTATGGGTTGTGCATTATACTACAGATATGACTATGGGCTGTGCATTATACTACATGGATGACTATGGGCTGTGCATTATACTACATGGATGACTGTGGGCTGTGCATTATACTACATATACCGTATGACTATGGGCTGTGCATTATACTACATATACCGTATGACTATGGGCTGTGCATTATACTACATATACCGTATGACTATGGGCTGTGCATTATACTACATATATGACTGTGGGCTGTGCATTATACTACATGGATGACTATGGGCTGTGCATTATACTACATGGAGGAATATGGGCTGTGCATTATACTACATGGATGACTATGGGCTGTGCATTATACTGCATGAAGGACTATGGGCTGTGCATTATACTACATATACCGTATGACTATGGGCTGTGCATTATACTACATATACCGTATGACTATGGGCTGTGCATTATACTACATATACCGTATGACTATGGGCTGTGCATTATACTGCATGAAGGACTATGGGCTGTGCATTATACTACATATACCGTATGACTATGGGCTGTGCATTATACTACATATACCGTATGACTATGGGCTGTGCATTATACTACATATACCGTATGACTATGGGCTGTGCATTATACTACATATACCGTATGACTATGGGCTGTGCATTATACTACATGGATGACTGTGGGCTGTGCATTATACTACATATATGACTATGGGCTGTGCATTATACTACATATATGACTATGGGCTGTGCATTATACTACATGGATGACTGTGGGCTGTGCATTATACTACATATACCGTATGACTATGGGCTGTGCATTATACTACATATACCGTATGACTATGGGCTGTGCATTATACTACATGGATGACTATGGGCTGTGCATTATACTACATATATGACTATGGGCTGTGCATTATACTACATATATGACTATGGGCTGTGCATTATACTACATGGATGACTGTGGGCTGTGCATTATACTACATATACCGTATGACTATGGGCTGTGCATTATACTACATATACCGTATGACTATGGGCTGTGCATTATACTACATGGATGACTATGGGCTGTGCATTATACTACATATACCGTATGACTATGGGCTGTGCATTATACTACATATACCGTATGACTATGGGCTGTGCATTATACTACATATACCGTATGACTATGGGCTGTGCATTATACTACATATACCGTATGACTATGGGCTGTGCATTATACTACATATATGACTATGGGCTGTGCATTATACTACATATATGACTATGGGCTGTGCATTATACTACATGGAGGAATATGGGCTGTGCATTTTACTACATATACCGTATGACTATGGGCTGTGCATTATACTACATATACCGTATGACCATGGGCTGTGCATTATACTACATATATGACTATGGGCTGTGCATTATACTACATGGATGACTATAGGCTGTGCATTATACTACATGGAGGAATATGGGCTGTGCATTATACTACATATATGACTATGGGCTGTGCATTATACTGCATGAAGGACTATGGGCTGTGCATTATACTACATATACCGTATGACTATGGGCTGTGCATTATACTACATATATGACTATGGGCTGTGCATTATACTACATGGATGACTATGGGCTGTGCATTATACTACATGGAGGAATATGGGCTGTGCATTATACTACATATACCGTATGACTATGGGCTGTGCATTATACTACATATACCGTATGACCATGGGCTGTGCATTATACTACATATATGACTATGGGCTGTGCATTATACTACATGGATGACTATGGGCTGTGCATTATACTACATATATGACTATGGGCTGTGCATTATACTACATGGATGACTATGGGCTGTGCATTATACTACATGGATGACTGTGGGCTGTGCATTATACTACATGGATGACTATGGGCTGTGCATTATACTACATGGATGACTGTGGGCTGTGCATTATACTACATATACCGTATGACTATGGGCTGTGCATTATACTACATATACCGTATGACCATGGGCTGTGCATTATACTACATATATGACTATGGGCTGTGCATTATACTACATGGATGACTATGGGCTGTGCATTATACTACATGGAGGAATATGGGCTGTGCATTATACTACATGGATGACTATGGGCTGTGCATTATACTGCATGAAGGACTATGGGCTGTGCATTATACTACATGGATGACTATGGGCTGTGCATTATACTACATATACCGTATGACTATGGGCTGTGCATTATACTACATATACCGTATGACTATGGGCTGTGCATTATACTACATATACCGTATGACCATGGGCTGTGCATTATACTACATATATGACTATGGGCTGTGCATTATACTACATGGATGACTATGGGCTGTGCATTATACTACATGGAGGAATATGGGCTGTGCATTATACTACATATATGACTATGGGCTGTGCATTATACTACATGGATGACTATGGGCTGTGCATTATACTGCATGAAGAACTATGGGCTGTGCATTATACTACATGGATGACTATGGGCTGTGCATTATACTACATATACCGTATGACTATGGGCTGTGCATTATACTACATATACCGTATGACTATGGGCTGTGCATTATACTACATATATGACTATGGGCTGTGCATTATACTACATGGATGACTATGGGCTGTGCATTATACTACATGGAGGAATATGGGCTGTGCATTATACTACATGGATGACTATGGGCTGTGCATTATACTGCATGAAGGACTATGGGCTGTGCATTATACTACATATACCGTATGACTATGGGCTGTGCATTATACTACATATACCGTATGACTATGGGCTGTGCATTATACTACATATACCGTATGACTATGGGCTGTGCATTATACTACATATACCGTATGACTATGGGCTGTGCATTATACTACATGGATGACTGTGGGCTGTGCATTATACTACATATATGACTATGGGCTGTGCATTATACTACATATATGACTATGGGCTGTGCATTATACTACATGGATGACTGTGGGCTGTGCATTATACTACATATACCGTATGACTATGGGCTGTGCATTATACTACATGGATGACTATGGGCTGTGCATTATACTACATATATGACTATGGGCTGTGCATTATACTACATATATGACTATGGGCTGTGCATTATACTACATGGATGACTGTGGGCTGTGCATTATACTACATATACCGTATGACTATGGGCTGTGCATTATACTACATATACCGTATGACTATGGGCTGTGCATTATACTACATATACCGTATGTGACGCGCCCCCTGGGCCATATTCTTTAGGGGAATATCCGGAGCCGGATCAGATGGGAGTTGTAGTCTTCCGAGTGGCTGTGACCCGGTCCGTGCCCAGGGTGTCAAGCTAAGAGTATGTGGCAGTCCTACAGATGTTATAAAGTTCTTAATGTCGACTACGCCACCCGTTGTATTGCGGTCACTATGGCCGCCGCTGCAGCAGGGTCCGCTGAGGCTGATGGTGTTGGTGCAGCTTTTGGTAGTATAACCCCCAACGGGTGGGGTATAGCCTCAGGGGGTCAGGTGCAGAGGATGGGGGTTGTGGTGGTGCAGCATAGATGTTAAGTGAAGACAGAGTCGGGTTGTGCAGTTTAAGGTATTTACTCACTGCTGATGTTCCGGTCACTCCAGCTTCAAGTGACCACCCGAGCCGTGCTGCGTCCACCAGGTCCTGGATTCAGCAAACCCCCAAACAAGTCCGGAGCGTGACCCTGAGCTCTCCTTCTGTCCTTTCCTCTGGCCGTCCCCACTAGTGATCCACCTAGGTCCAGCTCCCTCGGGCCTTCTGTTGGGAGACCCTTGGCCTTGGGTTCCCTGACCCTCCACGTGGTTTGCCTTCGGGGTGGATGTGGTGGGTGGCCGTGGCAAACGCTGCCCACGGCCTCCGGTCTCTGGCTAGGGTGTGCTTTTGCCCCCACCAGTTTGGGATCCGGTACCCTATTGCCGACTCTTCACCCGGGGATTGAATTTGGGTTCTCAGAGTCCTTTCTTTTTCCCTCTCTGGGTCTTTCCTTCTCTGCTCCTCTCTCTCTCTGCAGGCTCATCTGGACCTCTGCTTCTTACTGACTCTGACAGACTGACCCTGATCTTTGATGGTACCCACCTTATATACTCCCTCTATGTGTGAGCTCAGGTGACCAGCACCCAATGAGCTCCTATCTTTACCCAGGCTGCTCCCCCTATCTGCCCCTACACTACTTGGGATGTACCACCCCCCTCCCACTCCAGCCAGGAACAGACTCGGTCGTACCTGCACATTTCTAAGTGGGAGTACCGTCGGCCTGCCCCTCGGAAATGGGATGTGTGTAGTGCATGCAGCCTACCGAGCTCAGGTCCACACTCCATCCTTACCCGGGAGTGGAATATCACACCTCTGGGTTGAGGTGCAATACCCCTGTAGCAGCCGAATCCTCAGGGTGCTACATTCCCCCCTGGTAAATCACAGCACGTCCTCGGGCTGTAAGATCAAAACACCACAAAACATACAAATTTTTTTCATATAAACAACATAGTAAAAACATATAAAATATCATATATATATCAGAAAACTTTTCATACAAATAACATTCTCGTCGCCTCTGCTCCTCCTCCGGTCACTGTGCAACGTGTGACCGGGTAAAGTGCGACAGTCTTTTCTTGAAAAAAACTCGTGGCTTTCCTTTAAAACCAGTAGGGAGCGCTTTAGGACGCGCAACTATATACAAGGGATAGTAGGGCCGCTCTCAGTCCTCGGCCAGGTATAAGGGAGGAATGACCGCTCTCAGTCCTCGGTCAGTGGGATTTAAGGGATAAACGGGTAAACAGTTCACACTTGCTGGTCCCAACGGGGACTATATTAGCAACAGTTCACTGTGCCCCGACGGGCAACTATATACAGCTTGTACTCTGCTGTACTTAACGACGGCGTCCTCCTGCTCTTTCTTTGTGGTTACCTTTAGGTTCAGACCCGTCCGGGTCCTCTTGTTCTTCCTCCTCACACCGCAGCTCTTCCTCCGTCAGGCGATGCACATGGAGGGCGTAGGGTCCTTTGGCACACTTGTGCCGGGTGAAGGTGACCTCGTCCCCGATGTAAAGGTCACGACCTCTGTGTCCCTCCGGTAGGTGGGATTCAACGTCTCTCCTGGTTACGAAGACGTCGCCTGGGGTGCGGTGGTCTCGGATGAAGCCCCACCCATGCTGCATGTTAAACTTGATCACAGTCCCGGTGGTGCGGGGACTATGCGCTGCACGGGGGTCTCTCCTGGCCCGGCTCTTCTGCTCCGCGCTCCTTATTTGAGCTTGCTGTTCCCGGACCCGCCTCTCTCTCCGCTCCCTCTCAAAGACCTTGAGTTGTTGGCGGCAGCACTCAGCACGCTCCGCTGCAGCTGCCCGAGTCTCCTGAGTGAACCCCATGAGATCTTCTCCGGTGGGGTCCCACTCAAATTGGGCCTCTTCTAGCGGGGGCGAGATCCTTTTTACGGGCTTTGGAGCCGGGATCAGGGGTTCACACATGGGCCTTGCCCTCTTTTGGAGCTCTTGTTCGTAGTACTCCCTGGGCCAGACAAAGGGCTGCCCGTCCGGCCATGTGTGTTGGGCGAACAGATCTTCTCCCAGATGCGGCACTCTTGGTCTTATGGGCGCAGTGGTGTTAGCGCCCGGGTTGCCCGGGCCTTGCGGCCAGGCCTGGGGTATCTGGAAGGTGAAGGGCACCGTAAGGACGGCGGCACCCTGGGCTACTTGGCCCTGCGACCAGGCCGGGGGCTCCGCGGAGGTAGGGGGCGCTGTTGGTATTGCGGCGCCCGGGGGTACTAGGCCTTGCGACCAGGCTGGTGGTACTTCCTGCTTGGTCACGCTCGGGGTCGAGGCGTGTGACGTCACAGGGGTCGCGGCTGCGGCTTCCGGTTGAGGCCTAGTCTGTGGCGGTGACGTTGCGGTTACGGGCACGGCAGGGGGTACTTCGGGCTCTGCGACGGGGAGCTGGGGCAGGTACGCGGTTTCCCGGTTTGGGGTAGAGACGTCCCCTTTACCTGCCTCCTCCCGTTCGGCTCCCCTCTCGGCGCCGTCTCCGGCCTTCAGTCCTCCCGCGCCATCCTCAGAGGCGGTCTGTCTCCTCGTCTTGGGTGGCGTGCTCCGCTGACGGGTCTCGGTCTGCTGGGCCATCTCACGGCTCCACTCCGCCAACGTCTCTCGCTGCACCCGGGCCATCCTCCTTGCGAGGCCCTCCAGAGCGGTCTGCGCACACTCCCGGTCTCGGGGGAGCTGTGCTAGGACCTCCACTAGGCCTAGTGGGGTCGTTGCTTCCAGCAGGCTCCTGACCAACGGGTCGGTGCTGCTCTGCTCTCCTTCTGTTGTCTCCAGCAGGCTCCTGGCCAGCGGGCCGGTGCTGCTCTGCTCTCCCTCCTCTGTTTCTAGCAGGCTCCTGGCCAACGGGCCGGTGCTGCTCTGCTTTCTCGCCATCTCCGGGTAAGCTCCTCCGATACTCTTCTCCAGGCTTCTTGCCTCCGGGTGCCCTCGCTCCAGACTGCTCCAAGCGACACCCATCTTTGTTCTCTCCTTTCGTCTCCTCCCACTTCGAGGGCGGTCCCGGGGCCACTTGGTGATTGTCAGCTCTAGGGGCAGTTCTTTCACGCTGACAGACACCTCTAGCATCACAGTCTCTGTTGGTGGGGGCGGTTTCCACTTTTGGCGCCATTTTCGGTCCTGGCCCACGATGGGAGGCGGCCTCTTGCCACCCTCTGGCACGCCCATAATGGCGTCCGCTCTTCCAAGGCGGGAAACCTTTGGAAATGGCGGGAATCGTCTCCCAGTGGCGGGAAACTCTGCAGATGGCGGGAAAACGCTGTTAATGGCGGACAACCGGCTGGAATCGACCTGTGATGGGGTCCGATGGCGGGGACCCTCCGGAACCGGCAGGAGACTTCTTTTTGAGGTAAACTCGTTCTTTTCTTCAGGCACGCAGTACCCGGTTGTTGCGGGCACGTAATCCTGCCGACTACGCCAAAGTTGACGCGCCCCCTGGGCCATATTCTTTAGGGGAATATCCGGAGCCGGATCAGATGGGAGTTGTAGTCTTCCGAGTGGCTGTGACCCGGTCCGTGCCCAGGGTGTCAAGCTAAGAGTATGTGGCAGTCCTACAGATGTTATAAAGTTCTTAATGTCGACTACGCCACCCGTTGTATTGCGGTCACTATGGCCGCCGCTGCAGCAGGGTCCGCTGAGGCTGATGGTGTTGGTGCAGCTTTTGGTAGTATAACCCCCAACGGGTGGGGTATAGCCTCAGGGGGTCAGGTGCAGAGGATGGGGGTTGTGGTGGTGCAGCATAGATGTTAAGTGAAGACAGAGTCGGGTTGTGCAGTTTAAGGTATTTACTCACTGCTGATGTTCCGGTCACTCCAGCTTCAAGTGACCACCCGAGCCGTGCTGCGTCCACCAGGTCCTGGATTCAGCAAACCCCCAAACAAGTCCGGAGCGTGACCCTGAGCTCTCCTTCTGTCCTTTCCTCTGGCCGTCCCCACTAGTGATCCACCTAGGTCCAGCTCCCTCGGGCCTTCTGTTGGGAGACCCTTGGCCTTGGGTTCCCTGACCCTCCACGTGGTTTGCCTTCGGGGTGGATGTGGTGGGTGGCCATGGCAAACGCTGCCCACGGCCTCCGGTCTCTGGCTAGGGTGTGCTTTTGCCCCCACCAGTTTGGGATCCGGTACCCTATTGCCGACTCTTCACCCGGGGATTGAATTTGGGTTCTCAGAGTCCTTTCTTTTTCCCTCTCTGGGTCTTTCCTTCTCTGCTCCGCTCTCTCTCTGCAGGCTCATCTGGACCTCTGCTTCTTACTGACTCTGACAGACTGACCCTGATCTTTGATGGTACCCACCTTATATACTCCCTCTATGTGTGAGCTCAGGTGACCAGCACCCAATGAGCTCCTATCTTTACCCAGGCTGCTCCCCCTATCTGCCCCTACACTACTTGGGATGTACCACCCCCCTCCCACTCCAGCCAGGAACAGACTCGGTCGTACCTGCACATTTCTAAGTGGGAGTACCGTCGGCCTGCCCCTCGGAAATGGGATGTGTGTAGTGCATGCAGCCTACCGAGCTCAGGTCCACACTCCATCCTTACCCGGGAGTGGAATATCACACCTCTGGGTTGAGGTGCAATACCCCTGTAGCAGCCGAATCCTCAGGGTGCTACATATGACTATGGGCTGTGCATTATACTACATATATGACTATGGGCTGTGCATTATACTATATGTATGACTATGGGGAGTGCATTATAATACATGGAACACATTTGGGAGTGCATTATACTACATGGAACACAATGGGGAGTGCATTATACTCTATGGAGGATTATGGGCTGTGCATTATACTATATGAAGGATATGGGCTGTATATTATACTAATATGAAGGACTAAGGGTTGTGAATTATATGGAGGTGCATTAGACTATATGGAGGAATATGGGGGGTGCATTATATATGGAGGACTATGGGCTGTGCATTATACTATATGGAAGACTATGGGTTGTGCATTATATTATATGGAGGACTATGGACTGTGCATTATATTATATGGAGGACTATGGGCTGTGCATTATATTACATAGAGGACTATGGGCTGTGCATTATACTGCATGAAGGACTATGGGCTGTGCATTATATTATATGGAGGACTATGGGCTGTGCATTATATTACATAGAGGACTATGGGCTGTGCATTATACTGCATGAAGGACTATGGGCTGTGCATTATACTGAATGAAGGACTATGGGCTGTGCATTATATTATATGGAGGACTATGGGCTGTGCATTATATTATATGGAGAACTATGGGCTGTGCATCATATATGTAGGACTATGGGGTGCATTATACTATATCGAGGACTATGGGGAGTGCATTATCCTGTATGGAGGATTATAGGGAGTGCATTATAATATATGGAGGACTATAGGAGGTGCATTATACTTCTCTATGGGACCCCATCACTTCCAAGTACACCCCTGGTGAGAATAATGGTTTATTTTTTTCTATGCATTAAAGAACAGCAGCAGAATGGGGGACATATACCAGGATGGGGATATATATACCAGGATGGGGCCCAGGATAAGGGACATATACCAGGATGGGAATATATACCAGGATAAGGGACATATACCAGGATGGGGATATATATACCACGATGGGGCCCAGGATAAGGGACATATACCAGGATGGGAATATATACCAGGATAAGGGACATATACCAGGATGGGGATATATATACCAGGGTGGGGCCCAGGATAAGGGACATATACCAGGATGGGGAAATATACACCAGGATAAGGGACATATACCAGGATGGGGATATATATACCAGGATGGGGCCCAGGATAAGGGACATATACCAGGATGGGGGATATATATACCAGGATGGGGCCCAGGATAAGGGACATATACCAGGATGGGGATATATATACCAGGATGGGGCCAAGGATAAGGGACATATACCAGGATGGGGATATACACACCAGGATAGGGCCCAGGATAAGGACATATACCAGGATGGGGATATATATACCAGGATGGGGCCAATGATAAGGGACATATACCAGGATGGGGATATATATACCAGGATGGGGCCCAGGATAAGGGACATATACCATGATGTGGATATATATACCAGGATGGGGCCAAGGATAAGGGACATATACCAGGATGGGGATATATATACCAGGAAGGGGTCCAGGATAATGGACATAACTAGGATGGGGATATATACACCAGGATAAGGGACATATACCAGGATGGGGATATATACACCAGGATAGGGCCCAGGATAAGGGACATATACCAGGATGGGGATAAATATACCAGGATGGGGCCAAGGATAAGGGACATATACCAGGATGGGGATATATAAACCAGGATGGGGCCCAGGATAAGGGACATATACCAGGATGGGGATATATATACCAGTATAGGGCCCAGGATAAGGGACATATACCAGGATGGGGAAATATACACCAGGATAAGGGACATATACCAGGATGGGGGATATATACGCCAGGATGGGGCCCAGGATAAGGGGCATATACCAGGATGGGGATATATATACCAGGACAGGGCGCAGGATAAGACATATACCAGGATGGGGATATATACCAGGATGGGGCCCAGGATAAGGGGCATATACCAGGATGGGGATATATATACCAGGACAGGGCGCAGGATAAGACATATACCAGGATGGGGGATATATACACCAGGATAGGGCCCAGGATAAGGGATATATACCAGGATGGGGATATATACACCAGGATAGGGCCCAGGATAAGGGATATATACCAGGATGGGGATATATATACCAGGATGGGGTCCAGGATAAGGGACATATACCAGGATGGGGAAATATACACCAGGGTGGGGCCCAGGATAAGGGACATATACCAGGATGGGGCCCAGGATAAGGGATATATACCAGGATGGGGATACATATACCAGGATAGGGCCCAGGATAAGGGATATATACCAGGATGGGGATATAAATACCAGTATAGGGCCCAGGATAAGGGACATATACCAGGATGGGGATATATATACCAGGATGGGGCCCAGGATAAGGGATATATACCAGGATGGGGATATATATACCAGGATAGGGCCCAGGATAAGGGATATATACCAGGATGGGGATATATATACCAGGATGGGGCCCAGGATAAGGGACATATACCAGGATGGGAATATATACACCAGGGTGGGGCCCAGGATAAGGGACATATACCAGGATGGGGATATATATACCAGGATGGGGCCCAGGATAAGGGATATATACCAGGATGGGGATATATACACCAGGAACGGGCCCAGGATAAGGGACATATACCAGGATGGGGGATATATACCAGGAAGGGGTCCAGGATAAGGGACATATACCAGGATGGGGATATATATACCAGGAAGGGGTCCAGGATAAGGGACATATACCAGGATGGGGATATATACATCAGGATGGGGCCAGGACAATGGACATAACCAGGATGGGGATATATATACCAGGATGGGGCCCAGGATAAGGGGCATATACCAGGATGGGGATATATACACCAGGATAGGGCCCAGGATAAGGGATATATACCAGGATGGGGATATATATACCAGGATGGGATCCAGGATAAGGGACATATACCAGGATGGGGAAATATACACCAGGGTGGGGCCCAGGATAAGGGACATATACCAGGATGGGGATATATATACCAGGATGGGGCCCAGGATAAGGGATATATACCAGGATGGGGATATATATACCAGGATAGGGCCCAGGATAAGGGATATATACCAGGATGGGGATATATATACCACGATGGGGCCCAGGATAAGGGACATATACCAGGATGGGAATATATACACCAGGGTGGGGCCCAGGATAAGGGACATATACCAGGATGGGGATATATATACCAGGATGGGGCCCAGGATAAGGGACATATACCAGGATGGGGATATATATACCAGGAAGGGGTCCAGGATAAGGGACATATACCAGGATGGGGATATATATACCAGGAAGGGGTCCAGGATAAGGGACATATACCAGGATGGGGATATATATACCAGGAAGGGGTCCAGGATAAGGGACATATACCAGGATGGGGATATATACATCAGGATGGGGCCAGGACAATGGACATAACCAGGATGGGGATATATATACCAGGATGGGGCCCAGGATAAGGGACATATACCAGGATGGGGATATATATACCAGGATGGGGCCCAGGATAATGGACATATACCAGGATGAGGATATATACACCAGGAAGGGGTCCAGGATAAAGGACATATACCAAGATGGGGATATATATATACCAGGAAGGGGTCCAGGATAAGGGACATATACCAGGATGGGGATATATACACCAGGATGGGGCCCAGGATAAGGGACATATACCAGGATGGGGATATATACACCAGGATGGGGATATATATACCAGGATGGGGCCAGGACAATGGACATAACCAGGATGGGGATATATATACCAGTATAGGGCCCGGGATAAGGGACATATACCAGGATGGGGATATATATACCAGGAAGGGGCCCAGGATAAGGGATATATACCAGGATGGGGATATATATACCAGGAAGGGGTCCAGGATAAGGGACATATACCAGGATGGGGATATATATACCAGGAAGGGTCCAGGATAAGGGACATATACCAGGATGGGGATATATACATCAGGATGGGGCCAGGACAATGGACATAACCAGGATGGGGGTATATATACCAGGATTGGGCCCAGGATAAGGGACATATACCAGGATGGGGATATTTATACCAGGATGGGGCCCAGGATAAGGGACATATACCAGGATGGGGATATATATACCAGGATGGGGCCCAAGATAAGGGACATATACCAGGATGGAGATATATATACCAGTATAGGGCCCAGGATAAGGGACATATACGAGGATGGGGGATATATATACCAGTATAGGGCCCGGGATAAGGGACATATACCAGGATGGGGATATATATACCAGGATGGGGTCCAGGATAAGGGACATATACCAGGATGGGGATATATATACCAGGATGGGGCCCAAGATAAGGGACATATACCAGGATGGGGATATATATACCAGGATAGTGCCCAGGATAAGGGACATATACCAGGATGGGGATATATATACCAGGATGGGGCCCAGGATAAGGGATATATACCAGGATGGGGATATATATATCAGTATAGGGCCCAGGATAAGGGACATATACCAGGATGGGGATATATATACCAGGAAGGGGTCCAGGATAAGGGACATATACCAGGATGGGGATATATATACCAGGAAGGGGTCCAGGATAAGGGACATATACCAGGATGGGGGATATACAGGGCCGGCTCCAGGTTTTTCTGGGCCCCGGGCGAAAGAGTCTCAGTGGCCCCTTTAACACATACCACGATTCATGATGCACAGATACTGCAGAGAAATACATATATACACTGCTCAAAAAAATAAAGCGAACAGTGAAATCCCCCCTCCTAGATCAGAATGAATGAAATCTCCTCAGTGAATACTTTGTTCTGTAGAAGCTGAATGTGCTGACAACAAAATCACCCAAAAATCATCAATGGAAATCACATTTATTACCCAATGGAGGCCTGGATGTGGAGTCACCCCCAAAATTAAAGTGGAAAAACACACTACAGGCTGATCCAACTGTGATGTAATGTCCTTAAAACAAGTCACAATGAGGCTGAGTATTGTGTGTGGCCTCCACGTGCCTGTATGACCTCCCTACAACGCCTGGGCATGCTCCTGATGAGGCTGAGTATTGTGTGTGGCCTCCACGTGCCTGTATGACCTCCATACAACGCCTGGGCATGCTCCTGATGAGGCTGAGTATTGTGTGTGGCCTCCACGTGCCTGTATGACCTCCCTACAACGCCTGGCCATGCTCCTGATGAGGCTGAGTATTGTGTGTGGCCTCCACGTGCCTGTATGACCTCCCTACAACGCCTGGGCATGCTCCTGATGAGGCTGAGTATTGTGTGTGGCCGCCACGTGCCTGTATGACCTCCCTACAATGCCTGGGCATGCTCCTGATGAGGCTGAGTATTGTGTGTGGCCTCCACGTGCCTGTATGACCTCCCTACAACGCCTGGGCATGCTCCTGATGAGGCTGAGTACTGTGTGTGGCCTCCACGTGCCTGTATGACCTCCCTACAACGCCTGGGCATGCTCCTGATGAGGCTGAGTATTGTGTGTGGCCTCCACGTGCCTGTATGACCTCCCTACAACGCCTGGGCATGCTCCTGATGAGGCTGAGTATTGTGTGTGGCCTCCACGTGCCTGTATGACCTCCTTACAACACCTGGGCATGCTCCTGATGAGGCTGAGTATTGTGTGTGGCCTCCACGTGCCTGTATGACCTCCCTACAACGCCTGGGCATGCTCCTGATGAGGCAGAGTATTGTGTGTGGCCTTCACGTGCCTGTATGACCTCTCTACAACGCCTGGGCATGCTCCTGATGAGGCTGAGTATTGTGTGTGGCCTCCACGTGCCTGTATGACATCCCTACAATGCCTGGGCATGCTCCTGATGAGGCTGAGTATTGTGTGTGGCCTCCACGTGCCTGTATGACCTCCCTACAACGCCTGGACATGCTCCTGATGAGGCTCAGTATTGTGTGTGGCCTCCACGTGCCTGTATGACCTCCCTACAACGCCTGGGCATGCTCCTGATGAGGCTGAGTATTGTGTGTGGCCTCCACGTGCCTGTATGACCTCCCTACAATGCCCGGGCATGCTCCTGATGAGGCTGAGTATTGTGTGTGGCCTCCACGTGCCTGTATGACCTCCCTACAACGCCTGGGCATGCTCCTGATGAGGCTGAGTATTGTGTGTGGCCTCCACGTGCCTGTATGACCTCCCTACAACGCCTGGGCATGCTCCTGATGAGGCTGAGTATTGTGTGTGGCCTCCACGTGCCTGTATGACCTCCCTACAACGCCTGGGCATGCTCCTGATGAGGCTGAGTATTGTGTGTGGCCTCCACGTGCCTGTATGACCTCCCTACAACGCCTGGGCATGCTCCTGATGAGGCTGAGTATTGTGTGTGGCCTCCACGTGCCTGTATGACCTCCCTACAACGCCTGGGCATGCTCCTGATGAGGCTCAGTATTGTGTGTGGCCTCCATGTGCCTGTATGACCTCCCTACAACGCCTGGGCATGCTCCTGATGAGGCTGAGTATTGTGTGTGGCCTCCACGTGTCTGTATGACCTCCCTACAATGCCTGGGCGTGCTCCTGATGAGGCTGAGTATTGTGTGTGGCCTCCACGTGCCTGTATGACCTCCCTACAATGCCTGGGCATGCTCCTGATGAGGCTGAGTATTGTGTGTGGCCTCCACGTGCCTGTATGACCTCCCTACAACGCCTGGGCATGCTCCTGATGAGGCTGAGTGTAGCGTCGGCGTCCCTGCCTCCTGCTAGGCAGGGACGCTGTTCCCCTCACCTCTCCGCTCCGTGCCCGGCGTCTTCCTCCCGCTCGGCTGGCAGCGCACGCTCCTTCCCGGCCACTGTGCTTAGGGCGCGCGCGCGCTCCCCCTCTCTTAAAGGGGCCGCGCGCGCCGTCCTAAGGAGCCATTTTCCGGAGGATCTGACGCGCCCTGGGCCTATGTGATGTAGCGTTGCGCACGCAGGGACTACCCGGAGCCGGATCTGATAGGGGTAGTAGTCTCGTGGCGGTGACCCGGTCCGTGCCCAGGGAGTCAGACTAAGTGGCGGTATATTTAGCAGTAGATGTTGGACGACTACGCCACCCGTTGAATGCAGCTATGGAACAGCCGCTGCAGGGCAGACCGCTGAGGCCGGTGGTAAGATTGTGCAGCGTGATGGTATAACCCCCAACGGGAGAGGTATGGCCTCAGGGCAGCCGATGGGGATGATGGGGGTAGCAGGAACCACTCAGAGACGGTGCAGTGTAGTTCAGGGTCTTTACTGGTGACAAAGATAGACCCTCCCGGAGTACTTGCTAGTGGTCGGGGCCTGGTCAGTCCTTGAGCAGATGGGATCTCCCTTGGCCAGGCGGAGTTGTAGGCCTCCCCAACTAATTGTACTCTTCTGGATACCTTGCTAGAGGCGGGTGAAAGTAGCCCACGTCCCTGAGTGTACCGTGTGGTGCTCACCCGTATGGCCGGTGACTCGGGGCCTTCTAGTAGCTTCCGCTCCACGACGGCGGTGCTGGTCCCACGCGTGTGACCGTGCCTTCGGGTTTCTTGGCCAGGGGACCTGAAATTCCCTGCCGGTCGGTTTCTGCTGCTGGGTCAAGGTTAATCCCCACAGCCTCGGACTCCGGGTCCGGTGGTAACTCTTCAATCAGGGCGAGCTCTTCAGCTGCCAGCCCCTGATTCCTTTTAGCACGACTCCCACAGAGCTCCTGATCTTTCTTTCCTATTACTGCTTCTCTTCTTCTCTCTACTCTTCTCTCTAACCCTGCCTCAGCCCCAGGTTTATATAGGGGAAGTCCTTCCCCTCCCAGGACTGGGCAGGAGGTGTGGCATGCATAGGATTCCTGACCAAGAGACCTCCCCCCTGCTCTCAGACATAACATTGCTGTTACTGTGGAAACCAGACCCCTGGGGTGCCACATTCCCCCCTAGTGAAATTTAGTACTCCGGGACTAAACATATTTTAGAAAAACATAACCAATACAAACAGAAACGGTACAATAAAAAAAAACATATTAGAATGGTCACGGCGTGTCCGCAACCGGGTGCAGTTTTTGAAGAAAAGCAAGGTGTCCATTTCACCAAAACAGGGAGACGTAACCAGGTAGGGGTCTGTCCTGCCCCGAGTCCTTAACAGTCTTTAGTCCATTCCTAAGTTACGCTCCAACCAATTGTACAAGGATTCCCGGTAAATCCACCAAGGACTCCTAAAAATAACTAGAAACACATAATTATTTCCAAGTAACAGACAGGTGACCACAAATAAAACAATTTAAACACTTCAAATCCTCCAACGTGCGGGTAACTGGCCTCTAGTGGCCCTAGTGGACCTACGGAGCTGACTGTCTGGCCCTGAACTACAGGGTGTAGGAGCTGTCAAGGGTAAACTGGGCAGCTGTCTACGGGCTCTTTGGCTCACTAGGGGTACGGCAGGCTCACTATAAGCAGAGGGTTGATCCTCCTGGTCTGCTTGTGTGGGGTCTTCTGCCTCCTGGACCGGCTGCTCTTCCAGCTCTACCTGTTTCTCCGTAGGTACTTGAGATGCTGGTTGGAGGAAGGTGAGGACGGGTACCACCACAGCGCCATTGACTTGAGTCCAAGACCGAGGGAAGTCTCCGAGCACAGTACTGACCATATCTTCCCTTTCCTCTGCGGGTCGAGGGTCTTCTTGTTCTTCTTCAGGGTTCCGTAGCTGTTCGGGACACTTCTTCAGGTGATCTCGGGAGACAATGGCTGTGGTTTCTCCTCCGTCCTTACTGATTATGCAGACTTTCGGGTTCTCATGGCTTGAGGGCAGTACGGTGTACGGGTCCTTCTCCCACTGGTCGTCCAACTTGTGGAGGCGTCTCTTCCTCTTCAAGACCTGCTCTCCAGGTACCAGGGGAACAGCGGGAGCATACTGGTTGTAAGTCTTCTCCTGTCTTTCTCTAGCTTGACAGAGACTTCGCTCCACGCTCTCCTGTACTTTCCGGTACTGCTGCTGCCTCTCTGTGTCCCAGTCTGCTTCCGGTGAAGTGTCCTCGGGTGTCAGGACTCCCATCTCCAGGTCAACAGGTAGCTTACCGGGTCTTGCCCTCATTAGGTAAGCCGGGGTACAGTTGGTGGAACCTACAGGGATGTAGTTGTATAGGTCCACCAGGTCGGGCAGCTTCTCAGGCCACAGACTGCGTTCTTCCAGGGGCAATGTTTTTAGAAGATCTATCACCACCTGGTTCATTTTCTCACAAAGTCCATTAGTTTGCGGATGATAGGGTGTCGTCCTGATCTTCCGGCAGCCATACAGAGTACAGAACTCTCGGAAGACCTCCGCTTCAAAGGCAGGTCCCTGGTCCGTCAGCACCTGCTCTGGGTAGCCGTGTGGACGGCAGAAGTGCTGCTGGAAGGCTCTAGCTGCTGTTTGAGCCGTTAAGTCCTTGACGGGGACGACAACCAAGAACCGGGAGTAGTGATCCACGATGGTTAATGCGTAGATGTAGCCACTTCTGCTTGGGGTCAGTTTTACATGATCCAAGGCTACCAGTTCCAACGGCTGCCGGGTGACGATGGACTGAAGGGGGGTCTTCTGGCTGGCACGGTCCTTCCTTCTTAGGTTGCATGGGCCACAGTCTCTGCACCACCTCTCGATGGTTCCTCTCATGCCTACCCAATGGAACCGCCCGCGCAGCAGGAACTCCAGCTTCTTCCATCCGAAGTGCCCAGCCCCGTCGTGGTATGCCTCCATCACCATAGCTGTGTCCCTTCTTGGCACCACTACTTGCCAGATCAGTTCATGCGTCCGGGAGTTAACCATTCTGCGGCACAACTTCCCCTTGTAAAGGAACAGTCGACTCTTCTCTGCCCACAGTTGCTTGGCTTCCTCCGGAGCGTCTGGGTCAAGGCGAGCTTCTGGCTGAGTCAGCATCTCCTTCACCAGCCGGACGGCAGGGTCACTGTCTTGCGTTTCCGCCCAGTTGTAGTGAGGTAAGGGGTTGAACGTAGCGGCTTGCTTACCCCTTACACGGTGGGAATACTGGATAGTCCCATGACGGTGGAACGCAGGGAGTTCGACCTCTTCCAAATCTTCTGAATCCTCACCCTCGTCCGGTAGGTTTGGCATCCTGGACAGGGCGTCCGCGTTGGTATTGGAGCGTCCTGCCCGGTATTTGATTGTGAACTCATAGTTGGACAGGCGGGCCATCCATCTCTGCTCTAGGGCACCGAGTCTTGCAGTGTCCAGGTGTGTCAACGGGTTGTTATCCGTGTACACGGTGAACCGGGAAGAAGCGAGGTAGTGCTTAAAGCGTTCGGTGACTGCCCACACCACTGCCAGGAACTCTAGCTTAAATGAGCTGTAATTCTCAGGGTTTCTTTCGGTGGGTCGCAGTTTTCGGCTGGCGTAAGCAATTACCCGTTCTTTCCCCTGCTGGATCTGGGACAGTACGGCTCCTAGCCCGATGTTACTGGCGTCGGTGTAGAGGATAAAGGGCTGGCTATAATCAGGGTACGCCAGGATTTCATCCCCCGTGAGGGCCATCTTCAGCTGGCGGAAGGACTCTTCTTCCAGCTTCTCCCATCTGAAGGGTGGCTTCTGGTTCTTGGCTTTCCTGGACTGGCCTATCAGGAGGTCCTGCATAGGAGCTGCCTTTTTGGTGAAACCGGGAATGAACCTTCGGTAGTAGCCTACCAACCCGAGGAACTGCCTCACTTCCTTTACGCTGGAGGGGCTTGGCCATTCCTTAATTGCGGTGATCTTATCAGGGTCGGGAGCCACTCCGTCTGCACTCACCACGTGTCCCAGGTACTGCACCTTTGGCTTCAGGAGGTGACACTTGGAGGGTTTCACCTTTAGGCCGTAGCTTGCCAGAGCTTCGAACACTTCCGCCAGGTGTTTCAGGTGGTCCTCATAAGTCTTGGAATATACGATGACATCGTCCAGGTACAACAGGACAGTCTCAAAGTTTCGGTGTCCCAGACAGCATTCCATCAATCGTTGGAAGGTTCCTGGTGCGTTACAGAGCCCGAACGGCATGCAGGTAAACTCACTAAGTCCCATCGGGGTGGTGAATGCGGTCTTCTCCCGGTCCGCCTCTGCTACAGGAACCTGCCAGTACCCGCTAGTGAGATCCAAGGTAGAGAAGAAGTTAGCAGATTTTAAAGCAGCCAAAGATTCCTCTATCCTTGGTAAGGGGTACGCATCCTTGTGTGTGATACGGTTGATTTTCCGGTAATCTACACACATTCTCATGGTGTTGTCTTTCTTTTTGACCAAGACTAGTGGAGCTGCCCAGGGGCTACAGCTATCTCTGATTACCCCAGCCTCCTTCATGTCTCTAAGCATCCCCTTGGCGTGTTGGTAGTGTGCAGGGGGTACGGGTCGATACCTCTCTTTTATGGGAGGATGGTCTCCCGTGGGGATGTGGTGTTCTACCCCCTTGACTCGCCCGAAGTCTAACGGGTGTTTACTAAACACTCTCTCATACTCTCGAACCACCCGATAGACTCCCTGTTTCTGGTGTGAGGGAGTGGAGTCAGTACCCAAATGTAGTTGCTGACACCAATCCTCCATTTGTTGTTTAGAGCCGTTACCTTCCTCCGGAGGAGATGGAGGCAAGGGTTCTACGGACTGTATGGAATTCTGATTGATGGTATACAATTTGGCTAGCGTGGCATACCGGGGCAGGTACACTTCCCTCTTCCCGATATTTATTATGCGAACGGGCACCCTCCCATGGCGTACATTGACCACCCCCCGTGCTGTCAAAATGGTGGGCCTACTGTCTGAGTAAACTGGTTCTACCATTGCCTGGTAATCTCTACCTCTCAGACCAATAGCCGCCCCCGGCACCAAATCATCATTTCACTTTTTGGGGGCATGGCAATAGGAAAAGGGTCACTCATTCTCACGCTACCAATCTCACCGCCGGAGAGTTCCACCTGTTGCCGTCGCATCAGTGCCCGGATCTCTTTTTGGAGCACTCGCTGCTGGCCGGAGCTGGCGTTCTTGGCAACCAGCTGTAAAATAAAAATCACCTCTGCAAGACAATTTTCAATTACATTAGTTCCTAGAGTTATTTTTGGGTGACTCTCGCGCTTGTCAATGTCCACAATGATCAGTCCCTGGGCTGCCAGCTCGACTCTACCGATTTTAATGGTCACCTCTTTAAATCCGATCTGTGGCACGGGCTGACCATTGCTGGCGATGATACTCAGATCGTCATCTGGGTAGCGGGTTATATCCGAGTCATTCCAGTACTGCTTGAAGAGCACGTACGGGATGGTGGTGACCTGTGACCCAGTGTCCAGTAGGGCACTCAGAGGAATGCCATCCAGTACCACAGGCAAGACTGGACGTCCTCCCACATATTTGTCACGCCAGTTTGATGGGCCTGATGATCTTTTTCCTAGGGGTTGGCCCTCTACCCTAGGTTGTGCCAGTTTAAAGGACAGTACCTTGCCATATGTCCGGGTTGATTGCAGCGGCGGCAGATAGGTTGTCCGTCCTCGTTGTATCGGTCGCTGGGTCTTCCTCTGGCCGGTGGGGTCCTCCTTGATCGGCGCCACGGGATGTCCTCCGATCCGGATGCCAGCTGGATCTTCCCTGGAGTAGAAACCTGTAAAGACTGCACAGTTCGGGTTAGCGCAGCAACGCTTTTAGCTAGCTCTTGGACCTGATGGTGCAGGTCTGGAGCCGGGTCATTGTTCAAAGCCTGCGCATCAGCTCCCACAGGCCCTGCCGACAAGGGCGCCGCCTCCTGGTGGTAAGTGGTAGTGGGGCGTCTGTGGGTCATAACGCCACCTGGTGCCGGTTCTCGGAGCACCCGGATGGCTCTGTCCTTGAACTGTGCAAATCCCAGATGAGGGTCCTGTAAGGCCATTGCCCGCAACTGGGTTCGGTGGGCATTGCAATATAAACCCTCTATAAATTGTTCAGTCAACAGCCGGTCCTCGTCTCCCACGCCGTCAGGGTCGGTCTGCTTAATGGCTCTCAGGGCCTCTTGTAGGTTTAGTGCATAGTCCCTTATACTCTCTTGTGCTCGCTGCTTGCACCCGTAGAATCTAAGCTTGATCTCGGCTGAGGTGCGGGTATCAAAGGTGTCCTTCAGCCGGGTTAGTATCCCTGCGACAGTCCTCCCCCCAGGTGGCCAGGACTTTACCTCCCTTTGGGCTGCCCCAGTTAATTGGGCCACCAGGATGCTCACTTTTTGCTCTTCTGTGAGGGGGTACACCTGGAAGAGGCTATCCAGCTTTTCTCTAAAGTCATGCAGGGTATGTGACTCCCCTGAGTACTGGGGTAGCCAGGCTGCCCCCGGGATATAGGGCATGGTGAAAGGCATGACCGCAGCAGCGGTGGCGCTGGCGGGGGTTGAGGCAGTGAAGCTCTCCTCCATATCCGACATCTTCCTCCCCCCTAGTGGACCGTGGCCTACCTTGCGATGATCCTCTTCCGTAGGCCGCGGCTCCGCAGTGGATCGTCAGGGTTGAGGACCTTCCGTCGCGCTCCTGTGACGTCGGCGTCTGCTGGGCTCCTTCCAGGACCTTACGCAATGTCCGGACGTGAGGCGGGGCTTCAGTTCTCGCGCGCTTTCGGAGTCCACGCCCCTCTTCTTCCCGCGCGGCGTCTTCAAGATGGCGTCCAACGGCGGGAAAACTCCACGGATGGCGGGAAGAAGGCAGAAGATGGCGCCGGATGGCGGGAATCTTCACCACTGGTAAGTTTGAACAGTCTTTTTCAGGCACGCAGTACCCGGTGGTTGCGGGCACGAAATCCTGCCGACTACGCCAAAAGTTGACGCGCCCTGGGCCTATGTGATGTAGCGTTGCGCACGCAGAGACTACCCGGAGCCGGATCTGATAGGGGTAGTAGTCTCGTGGCGGTGACCCGGTCCGTGCCCAGGGAGTCAGACTAAGTGGCGGTATATTTAGCAGTAGATGTTGGACGACTACGCCACCAGTTGAATGCAGCTATGGAACAGCCGCTGCAGGGCAGACCGCTGAGGTCGGTGGTAAGATTGTGCAGCGTGATGGTATAACCCCCAACGGGAGAGGTATGGCCTCAGGGCAGCCGATGGGGATGATGGGGGTAGCAGGAACCACTCAGAGACGGTGCTGTGTAGTTCAGGGTCTTTACTGGTGACAAAGATAGACCCTCCCGGAGTACTTGCTAGTGGTCGGGGCCTGGTCAGTCCTTGAGCAGATGGGATCTCCCTTGGCCAGGCGGAGTTGTAGGCCTCCCCAACTAATTGTACTCTTCTGGCTACCTTGCTAGAGGCGGGTGAAAGTAGCCCACGTCCCTGAGTGTACCGTGTGGTGCTCACCCGTATGGCCGGTGACTCGGGGCCTTCTAGTAGCTTCCGCTCCACGACGGCGGTGCTGGTCCCACGCGTGTGACCGTGCCTTCGGGTTTCTTGGCCAGGGGACCTGAAATCCCCTGCCGGTCGGTTTCTGCTGCTGGGTCAAGGTTAATCCCCACAGCCTCGGACTCCGGGTCCGGTGGTAACTCTTCAATCAGGGCGAGCTCTTCAGCTGCCAGCCCCTGATTCCTTTTAGCACGACTCCCACAGAGCTCCTGATCTTTCTTTCCTATTACTGCTTCTCTTCTTCTCTCTACTCTTCTCTCTAACCCTGCCTCAGCCCCAGGTTTATATAGGGGAAGTCCTTCCCCTCCCAGGACTGGGCAGGAGGTGTGGCATGCATAGGATTCCTGACCAAGAGACCTCCCCCCTGCTCTCAGACATAACATTGCTGTTACTGTGGAAACCAGACCCCTGGGGTGCCACAGATCTCTCCATATATAAGGCACCTCCTCCAAAATGGAGGTGCCCGAGCAATGTTGTTGCAAAGCCTTCACTCTGCTTCAGCCCTCAGGTCCCGTTGCCAGTTACCTGCCAGTTACCTGCCAGATTCCTGCTTGATACCTGCCTGATATCCGCTTACCTGCTTGCAAGCCTGCGGTCCGACGGTCTGCCTTCCGACACCTGTCAGTCTGTCTATGGACCAGCCTGCCCGCTCACCTGGGAGCGCTCACCTGCTACCTGCCTGCTAGCCTACCTGGAGGCTCTGCCGTCACTTGCCGTGACCACCTGCCTGTCCAGAGACTCTTGCCCGCTCACCTGGGAGCGTTCACCTGCTACCTGCCTGCTAGCCTACCTGGAGGCTCTGCCATCACTTGCCGTGACCACCTGCCTGTCCAGAGACTTTTGCCCGCTCACCTGGGAGCGCTCACCTGCTACCTGCCTGCTAGCCTACCTGGAGGCTCCGCCGTCACGTGCTGTGACCACCTGCCTGTCCAGAGACTCTGTCCCGCTCACCTGGGAGCGTCCACCTGCTACCTGTCTGCTAGTCTACCCAGAGACTGTCCCTGTCACTTGCCGTGACTACCAGCCCTTCTACCCAGAGACTGTCCCTGTCACTTGCTGTGACTACCTGCCCTTCTACCCAGAGACTGTCCCTGTCACTTGCCGTGACTACCTGCCCTTCTACCCAGAGACTGTCCCTGTCACTTGCCGTGACTACCTGCCCGTCTTCCCTGGGAGCCACCCGCTTCCTTACAAGGACCGCCCCCTTGTATAGTTGCTCAGAGGTTCCGCCTCCCAGACCCGTTACAGTTTGCTCGGGCAATGGAACACGGTGGCACCAAAGCTCCCTCGCTCTCGGACCTATGTCATGAACTTTCCTGTCAGAGGTCCCAACAGGAGTCCATCCTGAGTCACCTGCGTGGAGTTAACTCTCGCCTGGACACTCTGACTGCTCCACCAGCAACCACCGCTAGTGTCATGACTCGCAACCCGGCAGCGCCACTGCCCACCAATACCATGGTATCCTGCCCCGGACCCCGGCTTTCTGCACCTCCTCTCTTCGGAGGCGATCCCGCTCAAGCCCGGGGCTTCATAAACCAGTGCACCCTGCACTTTGAACTCCTGTCCCACCAGTTTATCTCTGACCGGGCCAAAGTAGCCTTCATTATGTCCCATCTCACGGGGGAGGCACTGGCTTGGCTAAATCCTCTATGGGAGAGAGGAGACCCCCTGGTGTCCGACCTGCCAGCCTTTCTCACAGCTTTCCGGAAAGTCTTCGACGAACCCGGACGGAAGACCTCATCCGCATCATCTCTGCTACGTCTCCATCAAGGAAATCTCACCGTGGGCCAATATGCCATACGGTTCCGTACCCTTGCTTCGGAGCTGGCCTGGGATAACGACGCCCTGGTGTCTGTCTTTTGGGAGGGTCTGTCCGGCCGTATTAAAGATGAACTCGCCGGTCGGGACATTCCTACCACTCTCGACGACTTAATAACTCTTGCCACCCGGATTGACATCCGGTTCCAGGAGCGCGCCAAAGAGGTCACCCGTGAGAGGAGGTTTCCACGCCTAGCTCCTACCTTTCAGAAACCCGTCTCTTCTCCCGCTACTCCCCAGGTACACTCACCCGAACCTATGCAGGTCGACCAGACCAAGATGGTCAAAACCCGTCTAGAGTTACGCCGAGCTGAGGGGAGCTGCTTCTACTGTGGCAGTAAGGAGCACCGGATCCGTTCCTGCCCAGAGAGGTCGGGAAACGCCTGTGTCTAGGATCGCTCAGAGAGGTCGCCCTAGACAAAAGTAAACCCTCTCCATCTCTGCTGCTGTCGGTCTCTATCATCTGCGGGGAGAACCGTTATTTTGAACTAGCCCAACTTGACTCTGGAGCTGCCGGTAATCTCATTTCTCAGTCCCTGGTAGAAAAATACCGCATTCCCACCAAACCTCTGGCTGTACCCTTGTCTGTTGCTGCCGTGGATGGGGGCCTCTTACCACATCCCATCCAACTCATCACCGAATCCATAACTCTGCAGGTGGGAATGCTGCACTCTGAGAGCATCTTCTTTCATGTTCTGCCTGGACTCTCTCACGCTCTCTTACTAGGCCTACCTTGGCTTCAGAGACATGCACCCGTGCTTGATTGGCAGACCGGAGAAGTCCTTCGCTGGGGACAGGACTGCCATAAGACTTGTTTAGTTCCCGTCCATCCTGTCCGTCCTTCTCCTACCCCAGCTAATCCACCTGGACTTCCGATTCCTTATTGGTCTTATGCGGACGTCTTTAATAAAAAGGAGGCAGAGACATTACCCCCTCATAGACCATACGACTGTCCTATCGACCTGTTACCCGGTACTACGCCTCCCCGTGGGCGTATTTACCCGTTGTCCGCTGCTGAGACCCGGTCTATGTCTGAATATATTGAGGAGAATCTGGCCCGGGGATTTATCCGGAAATCTACCTCCCCGGCGGGAGCAGGCTTCTTCTTCGTTAAAAAGAAGGACGGCTCTCTCCGTCCCTGTATAGACTATAGAGGCCTTAACCAGATCACGGTGAAGAATAAATACCCCCTTCCGCTCATTCCGGAATTATTTGACCGACTGAGGGGGGCTAGAATCTTCACCAAGCTGGACCTCCGTGGGGCCTATAACCTGGTCCGTATCCGTCAGGGGGATGAATGGAAGACGGCATTCAACACCCGGGACGGCCACTATGAATATCTGGTAATGCCCTTTGGTCTCTGTAACGCTCCTGCCGTCTTTCAAGAGTTGGTCAATGACATCTTCCGGGACCTTCTCTACTCCTGCGTAGTGGTGTACCTGGACGACATCTTGGTCTTCTCTCCGGATCTACAGACTCACCGGAGGGATGTTCGTCAGGTTCTGCTCAGGCTCAGGCAGAATCACCTCTACGCTAAATATGAGAAGTGTCTCTTTGAGCAGACCTCGCTTCCGTTTTTGGGCTACATAATTTCTCAGACCGGCCTATGAATGGATCCTGAGAAACTGTCTGCCATCCAGAAGTGGCCTTGACCAGAGGGGTTGAAGTCTATTCAGCGGTTCCTGGGCTTCGCCAACTACTACCGCCTCTTCATACCGCACTTCTCTTCCCGGACTGCCCCAATTTCTGCGCTCACCTGTAAGGGCACTAATCCCAGAGAGTGGCCGCCCGAAGCAGAGGAAGCCTTTCTTTCCTTAAAACAGGCCTTCTCTTCCGCCCCGGTGCTGCATCGCCCGGACGGCAACAAGCAATTCTTCCTGGAAGTTGACGCCTCCTCCTCTGGAGCCGGAGCGGTACTTACCCAAAAATCGTCTTCCGGGAGAATGGTAACTTGCGGCTTCTTCTCCAAACTCTTCTCCTCTTCTGAGCGCAACTATTCTATAGGAGACCGAGAGTTATTGGCCATTAAGCTGGCATTGGAGGAGTGGCGTTACCTGCTCGAGGGGGCTCTTCACCCGGTAATAATTTAGACGGACCACAAGAACTTGGCTTACCTCCAGAGTGCCCAGAGACTTAACCCGTGCCAAGCCCGGTGGTCCTCGTTTTTTGCTCGCTTTGATTTTGTTCTTCATTTTAGCCCGGCTGACAAAAACATCAAAGCTGACGCCTTGTCCCGATCCTTCCTGGTGTCTGATCTTGAGGAGGAACCGAAACACATCATCGATCCCGCCAGAGTAATGCAGGTGGCCCCTGTGAGTCTAAATCGTCTCCCTCCCGGTAAGACGTTCGTAACGGTACCTGATCGGGAGAAGATCCTACACTGGGGCCATTCGTCTAAACTAGCTGGCCACGCCGGTCAGAAAAAGACCCTCCAGCTTATCACCCGGCACTACTGGTGGCCTACCCTGCACAAGGACGTAATAGACTTTGTTTCTGCCTGTGTGTCCTGCGCCCGCAACAAGGTTCCGAGACACCTGCTAGCCGGTCGCCTCCTTCCTCTTCCAGTACCTGCTGCCCCCTGGCAGCATATAGCTATGGACTTTATAACAGATCTCCCTGTCTCTGCCGGTTGTACGGTCATTTGGGTGGTCGCTGACCGCTTTTCCAAAATGGCTCATTTCATTCCCCTGCCAGGCCTCCCGTCTGCACCCGAGCTGGCTAAAGACTTTATCCGCCACATCTTCCGTCTTCATGGCCTGCCCCTCCACATCGTGTCGGATCGTGGGGTTCAGTTCACCTCACGCTTCTGGAGAGCCACATGTAAGCTGCTAGACGTCACCCTGGACTTCTCCTCCGCTTACTACCCACAGTCCAATGGTCAAGTGGAGCGGATCAATCAGATCCTGACCAGTTACCTCCGGCACTTCGTTAATGCCCACCATTCAGACTGGGTGGATCTCCTACCATGGGCCGAGTTCTCTTACAATAATCACGAGAGCGAATCTTCCTCCAAATCCCCGTTTTTTGTAGTTTTCGGTCAGCATCCTCGGATCCCGTTTCCCGTCTCCACCTCGGTGGACAATCCGGCTGCGGAATCTCTCGTTAACGAATTCTCCTCCATTTGGGAGAGTACCCGATCCGCACTCCTTCAGTCGTCCGAGCGGATGAAAAAACACGCTGACAAAAAACGCCTGGATCCTCCACAATTCCGTCCTGGAGATAAAGTCTGGCTCTCGTCCAAGTATGTCCGACTCAAGATTCCTTCCTACAAGTTAGGGCCTCGGTTCATCGGCCCACTGGAAGTTATCAAGCAAATCAACCCGGTGGCCTATAAATTGAAACTCCCGGCCAACTTACGGATCCCTAACTCCTTCCATGTATCTCTCCTCAAACCCGTGGTACTTAACTCTTTTTCCAAGTCTACAGGTACGCCTCCTGCTCCGGTTTCCGCTGAAAACGAGTTTGAGGTAGAGAACATTCTGGCCACCAAAAGGGTAAGACGAAAGACCTTTTTTCTAGTAGATTGGAAGGGGTTTAGTCCTGAGGAGAGAATGTGGGAGCCCCGGGAGAACATCCATGCCCCTCTCATCCTTGGTAAATTTCTGTCTGGCCTAAAAAAGGGGGGGCCTAAAGGGGGGGGTACTGTAGCGTCGGCGTCCCTGCCCTCTGCTAGGCAGGGACGCTGTTCCCCTCACCTCTCCGCTCCGTGCCCGGCATCTTCCTCCCGCTCTGCTGGCAGCGCACGCTCCTTCCTGGCCACTGTGCTTAGGGCGCGCGCGCGCTTCCCCTCTCTTAAAGGGGCCGCGCGCGCCATCCTAAGGAGTCCGGAGGATCTCTCCATATATAAGGCACCTCCTCCAAAATGGAGGTGCCCGAGCAATGTTGTTGCAAAGCCTTCACTCTGCTTCAGCCCTCAGGTTCCGTTACCAGTTACCTGCCAGTCACCTGCCAGATTCCTGCTTGTTACCTGCCAGTCACCTGCCAGATTCCTGCCTGTTACCTGCCAGTCACCGGCCAGATTCCTGCTTGATACCTGCCTGATATCCGCTTACCTGCTTGCAAGCCTGCGGTCCGACGGTCTGCCTTCCGACACCTGTCAGTCTGTCTATGGACCAGCCTGCCCGCTCACCTGGGAGCGCTCACCTGCTACCTGCCTGCTAGCCTACCTGGAGGCTCTGCCGTCACTTGCCGTGACCACCTGCCTGTCCAGAGACTCTTGCCCGCTCACCTGGGAGCGCTCACCTGCTACCTGCCTGCTAGCCTACCTGGAGGCTCTGCCGTCACTTGCCGTGACCACCTGCCTGTCCAGAGACTCTTGCCCGCTCACCTGGGAGCGTCCACCTGCTATCTGCCTGCTAGTCTACCCAGAGACTGTCCCTGTCACTTGCCGTGACTACCTGCCCTTCTACCCAGAGACTGTCCCTGTCACTTGCCGTGACTACCTGCCCTTCTACCCAGAGAATGTCCCTGTCACTTGCCGTGACTACCTGCCCGTCTTCCTGGGAGCCACCCGCTTCCTTACAAGGACCGCCCCCTTGTATAGTTGCTCAGAGGTTCCGCCTCCCAGACCCGTTACACTGAGTATTGTGTGTGGCCTCCACGTGCCTGTATGACCTCCCTACAATGCCTGGACATGCTCCTGATGAGGCTGAGTATTGTGTGTGGCCTCCACGTGCCTGTATGACCTCCCTACAACGCCTGGGCAAGCTCCTGATGAGGCTGAGTATTGTGTGTGGCCTCCACATGCCTGTATGACCTCCCTACAACGCCTGGGCATGCTCCTGATGAGGCTGAGTATTGTGTGTGGCCTCCACATGCCTGTATGACCTCCCTACAACGCCTGGGCATGCTCCTGATGAGGCTGAGTATTGTGTGTGGCCTCCACGTGCCTGTATGACATCCCTACAACGCCTGGGCATGCTCCTGATGAGGCTGAGTATTGTGTGTGGCCTCCACGTGCCTGTATCACCTCCCTACAACGCCTGGGCATGCTCCTGATGAGGTTGCGGATGGTCTCCTGTGGGATCTCCTCCCAGACCTGGACTAAAGCATCCGCCAACTCCTGGACAGTCTGTGGTGCAACGTGACGTTGGTGGATGGAGCAAGACATGATGTCCCAGATGTGATCAATCGGATTCAGGTCTGGGGAACGGGCGGCCAGTCCATAGCTTCAATGCCTTCATCTTGCTGGAACTGCTGACACACTCCAGTCACATGAGGTCTGGCATTGTCCTGCATTAGTAGGAACCCAGGGCCAACCGCACCAGCATATGGTCTCACAAGGGGTCTGAGGATCCCATCTCAGTACCTAATGGCAGTCAGGCTACCTCTGGCGAGCACATGGAGGGCTGTGCGGCCCTCCAAAGAAATGCCACCCCACACCATTACTGACCCACTGCCAAACCGGTCATGCTGAAGGATGTTGCAGGCAGTTGATCGCTCTCCACGGCGTCTCCAGACTCTGTCTTGTCTGTCGCATGTGCTCAGATTGAACCTACTTTCATCTGTGAAGAGCAGAGGGCACCAGTCAGGGGCAGACCTACCGCCCGTGCAGCCGGTTCATTGAACGGGGGCCCCCGAGGGAGAGGGGGCCCCTCCAGCAGGGCCGCCATAAGGGCATGACTGCCCTGACTCCATCATGGGGCCCGGCCGGTCGGAGCCCCATTGGGGCCCCCCTCTTGTGCGTCTCCTCATGACCCCCCGCCATCACATGACCGGAGATGTCCCTGCGCTCAGCATGGGTCCCCAGCCCCATGCTGAGCGCAGGGACATCTCCGGTCATGTGACGGCGCCGGCACAATTCTTACCCCTCCCCGTGCATCCGCAGCGTCTTCCGCGTCCTCTGACTGTGACGTCTCAGGTCGGAGGGTGCGGTGATATGTTTACACCGTGCGCAATCTCTCCTGAGCTGTCACAGCGCAGAGCGGGAAGACGCGGGCGATGCTGGAGTCCAGATCAGCATCAGGTGAGAAGTGAGGTGAGTATTTGATTTTTTTTTTTATGTATGGGGGCATGGGGCATTATATGGTGGGGGGAGAGTGGGTGTGACATCCTGCATGGGACATTATATGGTGGGGGGAGAGTGGGTGTGACATCCTGCATGGGGCATTATATGGGGGGGGTGACATCCTGCATGGGGCATTATATGGGGGGTGACATCCTGCATGGGGCATTATATGGGGGGAGAGGTGACATCCTGCATGGGACATTATAAGGGAGGGGGGTGTGACATCCTGCATGGAGCATTATATGGGGGGGTGACATACTGGATGGGGCATTATATGGGGGGGTGACATCCTGCATGGGGCATTATAAGAGGGGGAGGGGGGAATTGACATCCTGCATGGGGCATTATATGGGGGACGGGGAGGGGGGAATTGACATCCTGCATGGGGGCATTATATGGGGGTGGGGGGGGGGTGTGACATCCCCCATGTGGCATTATAAGAGGGGAAGGGGGGAAGTGACATCCTGCATGGGCATTATAAGAGGGGAAGGGGGGAAGTGACATCCTGCATGGGGCATTATAAGGGAGGGGGGGTGACATCCTGCATGGGGCATTATAAGAGGGGGAGGGGGGAATTGACATCCTGCATGGGGCATTATATGGGGGTGGGGGGGAGTGTAACATCCTGCATGGGGCATTATAAGAGGGGAAGGGGGAAAGTGACATCCTGCATGGGGCATTATAAGGGAGGGAGGGTGTGACATCCTGCATGGGGCATTATAAGGGAGGGAGGGGTGTGACATCCTGCATGGGGCATTATAAGGGAGGGGGTGTAACATCCTGCATGGGGCATTATAAGAGGGGGAGGGGGGAATTTACATCCTGCATGGGGCATTATAAGGAGGGTGGGTGGGTGACATACTGCAGGGGGCATTATAAGGAGGGGGGGTGACCTCCTGCATGGGGCATTGTAAGGGAGGGGGTGGTCTGACATACTGCATGGGGCATTGAAAAGGGGGGAGAGGTGACATCCTGCATGGGGCATTTTATGGGGGGTAGAGGTGACATCCTGCATGGGGCATTAAAAGGGGGGTGTCATCCTGTGTGGGGCATTATAAGGGGGGAACAGCCTGCATGGAGCGTTACATGGGGGCCAATATTCTGTATGGAGTGTTATATGGGGGTCAGTATTCTGTATGGAGCGTTATATGGGGGACAGTATCCTGTATGGAGCGTTATATGGGGGCCAGTATTCTGTATGCAGTGTTATAGGGGACCAGTATCCTGTATGGAGCATTATAAGGGGGTCAGTATCCTGTATGGAGCATTATATGGTGCCCATAATACTGTATGGAGGACTATACTGTCCAGTCTGCACTGTGCGCTGTGAGGATTCGCCGGTTTCTGAGCTATTGTAGAATTTACAATAGATATCGCTCGTGTAATGGGGCATTATAAGGGGGGAACAGCCTGCATGGAGCGTTATATGGGGGCCAATATTCTGTATGGAGCGTTATATGGGGGTCAGTATTCGGTATGGAATGTTATATGGGGGACAGTATTCTGTATGGAGCGTTATATGGGGGCCAGTATTCTGTATGGAGCGTTATATGGGGGTCAGTATTCTGTATGGAGCGTTATATGGGGGTCAGTATTCTGTATGGAGCGTTATATGGGGGCCAGTATTCTGTATGGAGCGTTATATGGGGGTCAGTATTCTGTATGGAGCGTTATATGGGGGTCAGTATTCTGTATGGAGCGTTATATGGGGGCCAGTATTCTGTATGGAGCATTATATGGGGACCAGTATCCTGTATGGAACATTATATGGGGGACAGTATTCTGTATGGAGCATTATATGGGGGCCAGTATTCTGTATGCAGTGTTATAGGGGACCAGTATCCTGTATGGAGCATTATAAGGGGGTCAGTATCCTGTATGGAGCATTATATGGTGCCCATCATACTGTATGGAGGACTATACTGTCCGGTCTGCACTGTGCGCTGTGAGGATTCGCTGGTTTCTGAGCTATTGTGGAATTTACAATAGATATCGCTCATGTAATGTAGTAAGTGAAATCCTTGGCCTTGTACTATATATATATATTTCTCTGTGGTATCTGTGCATCATGAATCATGGTATGTGTTAAAGGGGCCACTGAGACTCTGTTGCCCAGGGCCCACAAAAACCTGGAGCCGGCCCTGGGGGTAAGTATAACAAGTTTTATTTTTTTTAAATACAATTAATTAACTAGGAGTGGGGGGAATCAGAGATGCATGGGGGGATGAGAGATGCAGGGGGGGGGCCCTTCATGCCCCCTATGAAGGGCAGGGGGGGGCCCCAAAAAAATTCTTGCACAGGGGCCCACTACAGTCTGTGTCCGCCCCTGGCACCAGTGGCGACTTTGACAATCCTGGTGTTCTGTGGCAAATGGCAAGCGTCCTGCACGGTGTTGGGCTGTGAGCACAATCCCCATCTGTGGACGTCGGCCCTCATACCACCCTCATGGAGTCGGTTTCTAGACGTTTGTGCAGACACATGCACATTTGTGGCCTGCTGGAGGTCATTTTGCAGGGCTCTGCCAGTGCTCCTCCTGTTCCTCCTTGCACAAAGGCGGAGGTAGCGGTCCTGCTGCTGGGTTGTTGCCCTCCTACGGCCCCCTCCACGTCTCCTGGTGTACTGGCCTGTCTCCTGGTAGCGCCTCCAGCCTCTGGACACTATGCTGACAGACACAACAAACCTTCTTGCCACAGCTCGCATTGATGTGCTATCCTGGATGAGCTGCACTACCTGAGCAACTTCTGTGGGTTGTAGAGTCCGTCTCATGCTACCACGAGTGTGAAAGCACAACCAACATTCAAAAGTGACCAAAACATCAGCCAGAAAGCATTGGTACTGAGATGTGGTCTGTGGTCCCCACCTGCAGAACCACTCCTTTATTGAGGGTGTCTTGATAATTGCCAATAATTTCCATCTATTGTCTATCCCATTTGCAGTTTGATTTCACAGAAGTTTGATTTACTTGGAGTTATATTCTGTGGTTTAAGTGTTCTCTTTATTTTTTTGAGCAGTGTATATAGTACAATGCCGAAGATTTCACTTCTTACATTACATGAGTGATATCTATTGTAAATTCTACAATAGCTCAGAAACCGGCGAATCACTCCACACAGTATACTGGCCCCCATATAATGCTCCATACAGGATACTGGCCCCCATATAACGCTCCATACAGGATACTGGCCCCCATATAATGCTCCATGCAGGCTGTGCCCCCACATAATGCCTCATGCAGGCTGTTCCCCCCACATAATGCCCCACACAAGCTGTTCCCCCCACATAATGCCCCATGCAGGCTGTTCCCCCCATATAATGCCCCATGCAGGATGTCACCCCCCTTATAATGCCCCATGCAGGATGTCACCCCCCTTATAATGCCCCATGCATTATGTCACCCCCCAATAATGCCCCATGCAGGATGTCACCTCCCCTTATAATGCCCCGTGCAGAATGTCACACCCCCCTCCCTTATAATGCCCCATGCAGGATGTCACAACCCCCTCCCTTATAATGCCCCATGCAGGATGTCACACATCCCCTCCCTTATAATGCCCCATGCAGGATGTCACTCCCCCCCTTTTAATGCCCCATGCAGGATGTCACCCCCCCTCCCTTATAATGTCCCATGCAGGATGTCACCACCCCCGTATAATGCCCCATGCAGGATGTCACCCCCCCTCCCTTATAATGCCCCATGCAGAATGTCACCCGCCCCTCGCTTATAATGCCCCATGCAGGATGTCACACCCCCCCTCGCTTATAATGCCACATGCAGGATGTCACCCCCCCCTTATAATGCCCCATGCAGGATGTCACACTCCCCCCTCCCTTATAATGCCCCATGCAGGATGTCAAACACCCACCCTCCCTTATAATGCCCCATGCAGGATGTCACACACCCCCACCCCACCCCACCATATAATGCCCCATGCGTCCATACAATAAAAAAAAAAAATACCCACCTTACTTCTCACCTGCTGCCGCTGCTCCGGACTCCTCACGCGCGCCGGCGTCTTCCCACTCTGTGCTGTGACGGCTCAGGAGAGAGCGCGGTGGAAAGACTTCACTGCGCCCTCTGACCTGAGACGTCACTGTGCAGCAGCCGCGGAGGATGCAGGAGCTGCTGCGGAGGCACGGGGAGAGGTAAGTATTGCGCCGGTAGCCGGGGCCCTGAGCAAGCAGGGGGGGTAGGGAGCTGACACCGCTCTCATTCGCTCACGGGTCCCATAGCGCGGCGGGGTGCCGGACGGCGAGTGGGCCCCCCCGCCTGCTCAGGGCCCCGGCACTTGCCCGGGTGTGCCGGGTGCTGACGCCGGCCCTGGGGATATATATACCAGGAAGGGGTCCAGGATAAGGGACATATACCAGGGTGGGAACATATACACCAGGAAGGGGTCCAGGATAAGCGACATATACCAGGATGGGGATATATACACCAGGAAAGGGTCCAGGATAAGGGACATATACCAGGATGGGGATATAAATACCAGGATGGGGCCCAGGATAAGGGACATATACCAGGATGGGGGTATATATACCAGGATGGGGCCCAGGATGAGGGACATATACCAGGATGGGGGATATATATACCAGGATGGGGTCCAGGATAAGGCACATATACCAGGATGGGGATATATATACCAGGATGGGGTCCAGGATAAAGGACATATACCAGGATGGGGATATATATACCAGGATGGGGCCCAGGATAAGGGACATATACCAGGATGGGGATATATATACCAAGATAGGGTCCAGGATAAGGGACATATACCAGGATAGGGATATATATACCAGGATGGGGCCCAGGATAAGGGACATATATATCAGGATGGGTATATATATACCAGGATGGGGCCCAGGATAAGGGACATATACCAGGATGAGGGTATATATACCAGGATAGGGCCCAGGATAAGGGACATATACCAGGATGGGGATATATGTACCAGGATGGGTCCAGGATAAGGGACATATACCAGGATGGGTATATATACACCAGGAAGGGGCCCAGGATAAGGGATATATACCAGGATGGGGATATATACACCAGGAAGGGGTCTAGGATAAGGGACATATACCAGGATGGGTATATATATACCAGGATGGGGCCCAGGATAAGAGACATATACCAGGATGGGGATATATGTACCAGGATGGGGCCCAGGATAAGGGATATATACCAGGATGGGGATATATACACCAGGAAGGGGCCCAGGATAAGGGACATATACCAGGATAGGTATATATACACCAGGAAGGGGCCCAGGCTAAGGGATATATAACCAGGATGGGGATATATACACCAAGAAGGGGTCTAGGATAAGGGATATATATTAGGATGGGGATATATACACCAGGATAGGGCCCAGGATAAGGGACATATACCAGGATGGGGACATATACACCAGGAAGGGGTCCAGGATAAGGGATATATAACAGGATGGGGATATATATACCAGGAAGGGGTCCAGGATAAGGGACATATACCAGGATGGGGGATATATATACCAGGATGGGGTCCAGGATAAGGGATATATACCAGGATGGGGATATATATACCAGGAAGGGGTCCAGGATAAGGGATATATACCAGGATGGGGATATATATACCAGGAAGGGGCCCAGGATAAGGGATATATACCAGGATAGGTATATATACACCAGGAAGGGTCCCAGGATAAGGGATATATACCAGGATGGGGATATATACACCAAGAAGGGGTCCAGGATAAGGGATAAATAATAGGATGGGGATATATATACCAGTATAGGGCCCAGGATAAGGGACATATACCAGGATGGGGATATATACACCAGGAAGGGGTCCAGGATAAGGGATATATACCAGGATGGGGATATATATACCAGGAAGGGGTCCAGGATAAAGGACATATACCAGGATGGGGGATATATATACCAGGATGGGGTCCAGGATAAGGGATATATACCAGGAAGGGGTCCAGGATAAGGGATATATACCAGGATGGGGATATATATACCAGGAAGGGGTCCAGGATAAGGGACATATACCAGGATGGGGATATATACACCAGGAAGGGGTCCAGGATAAGGGATATATACCAGGATGGGGATATATATACCAGGAAGGGGTCCAGGATAAGGGATATATATCAGGATGGGGATATATACACCAGGAAGGGGTCCAGGATAAGGGATATATACCAGGATGGGGGATATATATATACCAGGAAGGGGCCCAGGATAAGGGATATATACCAGGATGGGGATATATACACCAGGAAGGGGCCCAGGATAAGGGATATATACCAGGATGGGGATATATACACCAGGATAGGGCCCAGGATAAGGGACATATACCAGGATGGGGATATATACACCAGGAAGGGGCCCAGGATAAGGGATATATACCAGGATGGGGATATATACACCAGGAAGGGGTCCAGGATAAGGGATATATACCAGGATGGGGATATATACACCAGGAAGGGGCCAAGGATAAGGGATATATACTAGGATGGGGGTATATATACCAGGATGGGGCCCAGGATGAGGGACATATACCAGGATGGGTATATATACACCAGGAAGGGGTCCAGGATAAGGGATATATACCTGGATGGGGGATATATATACCAGGAAGGGGCCCAGGATAAGGGATATATACCAGGATGGGGGTATATATACCAGGATGGGGCCCAGGATGAGGGACATATACCAGGATGGGGGTATATATACCAGGAAGGGGTCCAGGATAAGGGATATATACCTGGATCGGGGTATATATACCAGGATGGTGCCCAGGATTAGGGACATATACCAGGATGGATATATATATATACCAGGAAGGGGTCCAGGATAAGGGACATATACCAGGATGGGGATATATACACCAGGAAGGGGTCCAGGATAAGGGACATATACCAGGATGGGGGATATAAATACCAGGATGGGGCCCACGATAAGGGACATATACCAGGATGGGGGTATATATACCAGGATGGGGCCCAGGATGAGGGACATATACCAGGATGGGGGATATATATACCAGGATGGGGCCCACGATAAGGGACATATACCAGGATGGGGGTATATATACCAGGATGGGGCCCAGGATGAGGGACATATACCAGGATGGGGGATATATATACCAGGATGGGGCCCAGGATGAGGGACATATACCAGGATGGGGATATATATACCAGGATGGGGTCCAGGATAAGGCACATATACCAGGATGGGGATATATATACCAGGATGGGGTCCAGGATAAAGGACATATACCAGAATGGGGATATATATACCAGGATGGGGCCCAGGATAAGGGACATATACCAGGATGGGGATATATATACCAAGATAGGGTCCAGGATAAGGGACATATACCAGGATAGGGATATATATACCAGGATGGGGCCCAGGATAAGGGACATATATACCAGGATGGGTATATATATACCAGGATGGGGCCCAGGATAAGGGACATATACCAGGATGAGGGTATATATACCAGGATAGGGCCCAGGATAAGGGACATATACCAGGATGGGGATATATATACCAGGAAGGGGTCCAGGATATGGCACATATACCATGATGGGGATATATACACCAGGATGGGGCCCAGGATAAGGGACATATACCAGGATGGGGATATATATACCAGGATGGGGCCCAGGATAAGGGAACATATACCAGGATGGGGATATATGTACCAGGATGGGTCCAGGATAAGGGACATATACCAGGATGGGTATATATACACCAGGAAGGGGCCCAGGATAAGGAATATATACCAGGATGGGGATATATACACCAGGAAGGGGTCTAGGATAAGGGACATATACCAGGATGGGTATATATATACCAGGATGGGGCCCAGGATAAGAGACATATACCAGGATGGGGATATATGTACCAGGATGGAGCCCAGGATAAGGGATATATACCAGGATGGGGATATAACACCAGGAAGGGGCCCAGGATAAGGGACATATACCAGGATAGGTATATATACACCAGGAAGGGGCCCAGGATAAGGGATATATAACCAGGATGGGGATATATACACCAAGAAGGGGTCTAGGATAAGGGATATATATTAGGATGGGGATATATACACCAGGATAGGGCCCAGGATAAGGGACATATACCAGGATGGGGATATATACACCAGGAAGGGGTCCAGGATAAGGGATATATACCAGGATGGGGATATATATACCAGGAAGGGGTCCAGGATAAGGGACATATACCAGGATGGGGGATATATATACCAGGATGGGGTCCAGGATAAGGGATATATACCAGGATGGGGATATATATACCAGGAAGGGGTCCAGGATAAGGGATATATACCAGGATGGGGATATATATACCAGGAAGGGTTCCAGGATAAGGGATATATACCAGGATAGGTATATATACACCAGGAAGGGTCCCAGGATAAGGGATATATACCAGGATGGGGATATATACACCAAGAAGGGGTCCAGGATAAGGGATATATATTAGGATGGGGATATATATACCAGTATAGGGCCCAGGATAAGGGACATATACCAGGATGGGGATATATACACCAGGAAGGGGTCCAGGATAAGGGATATATACCAGGATGGGGATATATATACCAGGAAGGGGTCCAGGATAAATGACATATACCAGGATGGGGGATATATATACCAGGAAGGGGTCCAGGATTAGGGATATATACCAGGATGGGGATATATATACCAGGAAGGGGTCCAGGATAAGGGATATATACCAGGATGGGGATATATATACCAGGAAGGGGTCCAGGATAAGGGACATATACCAGGATGGGGATATATACACCAGAAAGGGGTCCAGGATAAGGGATATATACCAGGATGGGGATATATATACCAGGAGGGGTCCAGGATAAGGGATATATATCAGGATGGGGATATATACACCAGGAAGGGGTCCAGGATAAGGGATATATACCAGGATGGGGGATATATATACCAGGAAGGGGCCCAGGATAAGGGACATATACCAGGATGGGGATATATACACCAGGAAGGGGCCCAGGATAAGGGATATATACCAGGATGGGGATATATACACCAGGATAGGGCCCAGGATAAGGGACATATACCAGGATGGGGATATATACACCAGGAAGGGGCCCAGGATAAGGGATATATACCAGGATGGGGATATATACACCAGGAAGGGGCCCAGGATAAGGGATATATACTAGGATGGGGGTATATATACCAGGATGGGGCCCAGGATGAGGGACATATACCAGGATGGGTATATATACACCAGGAAGAGGTCCAGGATAAGGGATATATACCTGGATGGGGGCTATATATACTAGGAAGGGGCCCAGGATAAGGGATATATACCAGGATGGGGGTATATATACCAGGATGGGGCCCAGGATGAGGGACATATACCAGGATGGGGATATATATACCAGGAAGGGGCCCAGGATAAGGGATATATACCAGGATGGGGGTATATATACCAGGATGGGGCCCAGGATGAGGGACATATACCAGGATGGGGGTATATATACCAGGATGGGGCCCAGGATAAGGGACATATACCAGGATGGGGATATATATATACCAGGAAGGGGCCCAGGATGAGGGACATATACCAGGATGGGGGTATATATACCAGGATGGGGCCCAGGATGAGGGACATATACCAGGATGGGGGTATATATACCAGGATGGGGCCCAGGATAAGGGACATATACCAGGATGGGGATATATATATACCAGGATGGGTGGCCCCATCAGACTCTAGTTACGTCACTGCCAGCACTGTATAAGTGCACCCCACAGACACCCCAATGTTCCCGGTCAACATCATAGACCCAAATACACCCTACTAAAGGTGAAAAAATGCTCAAAACATAAATGAGTTATTGGTTGATATTTTGACCATATTACGCAAACTCGTAACCCACATGGAGGGTCCTCATTGTCTCGCGAGTCCCTATAGTACATATAAAAGCAACTCACCAAAATCATAATAATATGGACGCTGGTAATCGGCTGTAAGCCAGGCCGTGTGTGACCGGCGCCCTATACAAGCCTATAACTACAGGAAGGAATGTGCGATATGAGACGGCAGCGGCGTCATGCAACAATGTATCACACGGCAGATAACAGCACATGATGACATCTCCACTAGAAAAGTAACAAAGGGACATCATCACAGTGTGGAAAGTTCAGGAGGATATAAGAATGGGGTTCAGTCAATCATCTTGTAAACCCCGTTATCACCCAGCTTTCCCAGGCTCCTGAAATGTGCATAGTGATGAGATTTGGAGATGGATAATCGTGTAATCACACTCAGGAGTTTGGGAAAGCCATGGCTGCTGGAGATAAATCTACTGGAGTACTGGTGGACACAGACAGGAGAGGTCCCTGTGCAGGAACATACTTGTACACCTGATAGAACCATTTCATGTGGTAGTGCTGCAGTTCCGCCATCCTCCGTCAGGTGGCGCCCTTGAATCGTTCCCCGCACAGCCACAGCTCTGGGCTTGGAGTCTGCGGGAAATGGTTAATAGTTAATCCCAGCTCTGCAATCCATCTCCCTGCTAATACATGGCTGCCAATGCAAATCTGAATCTGGGGGCTCTACAGTGGGGTTAATGGATAACCGGGCCTGTGTGCACAAGTATTTCCTGGGCCCATCAATAGGAATGGCAGGAGGCTGATCCATGGGCCTGACAGCCCCGGGCCGAGCGGTCCTGAGGGGTCTCACATGTGTCCATCACTAAAGCCGCAGCTGATGGATGGCTGGAAAGCCATAAACCCCTCGTCATCGCCACAATCCTGCTGTATGGCTGATAATACAGGGACCCTGCCGTGCTGCACCGCCTGGCGCTGGGGACTCCCAGGTGCTGCTCACAGCAGTGGCTGATAACAGAGAGCAATCCTATTACTGGTATAGACCGCTTAGTCTACAGCAGGAGAAGTTCTGAAACTTTCTCATAGACTTTAAACTGATTTAAGATCTCCGCTTTCTGTCAGCGAAATCCACAAGTCTTAGAAAAACTTCTGGTATGTGACAGAGAGGAACAGCCTGCACTGATAGAGGAACAGCCTGCACTGACAGAGGAACAGCCTGCACTGACAGAGGAACAGCCTACACTGATAGAGGAACAGCCTGCACTGACAGAGGAACAGCCTGCACTGATAGAGGAACAGCCCACACTGACAGAGGAACAGCCTACACTGATAGAGGAACAGCCTGCACTGACAGAGGAACAGCCTGCACTGATAGAGGAACAGCCTACACTGACAGAGGAACAGCCTGCACTGACAGAGGAACAGCCTGCACTGATAGAGGAACAGCCTGCACTGACAGAGGAACAGCCTGCACTGACAGAGGAACAGCCTGCACTGATAGAGGAACAGCCTGCACTGATAGAGGAACAGCCTGCACTGACAGAGGAACAGCCTGCACTGACAGAGGAACAGCCTGCACTAACAGAGGAACAGCCTACACTGATAGAGGAACAGCCTGCACTGACAGAGGAACAGCCTGCACTGATAGAGGAACAGCCTGCACTGACAGAGGAACAGCCTGCACTGATAGAGGAACAGCCTGCACTGATAGAGGAACAGCCTGCACTGACAGAGGAACAGCCTGCACTGACAGAGGAACAGCCTGCACTGATAGAGGAACAGCCTGCACTGATAGAGGAACAGCCTGCACTGATAGAGGAACAGCCTGCACTGACAGAGGAACAGCCTGCACTGATAGAGGAACAGCCTGCACTGACAGAGGAACAGCCTGCACTGACAGATGAACAGCCTGCACTGATAGAGGAACAGCCTGCACTGACAGAGGAACAGCCTGCACTGATAGAGGAACAGCCTGCACTGATAGAGGAACAGCCTGCACTGATAGATTAACAGCCTGCACTGACAGAGGAACAGCCTGCACTGATAGAGGAACAGCCTGCACTGATAGAGGAACAGCCTGCACTGATAGATTAACAGCCTGCACTGACAGAGGAACAGCCCGCACTGATAGAGGAACAGCCCGCACTGATACAGGAACAGCCCGCACTGATAGAGGAACAGCCCGCACTGATAGAGGAACAGCCCGCACTGACAGAGGAACAGCCCGCACTGACAGAGGAACAGCCCGCACTGATAGAGGAACAGCCCGCACTGATAGAGGAACAGCCCGCACTGATAGAGGAACAGCCTGCACTGATAGAGGAACAGCCTGCACTGATAGAGGAATAGCCTGCACTGATAGAGGAACAGCCTGCACTGATAGAGGAACAGCCTGCACTGATAGAGGAACAGCCTGCACTGATAGAGGAACAGCCTACACTGATAGAGGAACAGCTTGCACTGATACATTGTAACAAACCATCCCACAGGAAATCATTGGGCTCCTGCTTGTGTCCTATGGGAGCTTTATGAAAACTTAAGGGTTTATGCAATTGATATTTCCACACTACATATATATATATATATATATATATATATATATCAGCACATTTGGGGGTTTGGCTTTCCTCGGGTTGGTGTACAGGGGTCCGGGCTCTCCTGACATGGTTTATGGGGTCCAGGCTCTCCTGACATGGTTTATGGGGGTCCGGGCTCCCCTGTCATGGGTGTATGGGGTCCAGGCTCCCCTGACATGGGTGTATGGGGTCCGGGCTCCCCTGACATGGCTGTATGGGGTCCGGGCTCCCCTGACATGGATGTATGGGGGTCTGAGCTCCCCTGACATGGATGTATGGGGGTCCGAGTTTCCCTGACATGGATGTATGGTGTCCGGACTCCCCTGACATGTGGGTGTATGGGGGTCTGGGCTCCCCTGACATGGGTGTATGGGGGTCCGGGCTTCCCAGACATGAATGTATGGGGGTCCTTGCTCCCCTGACATGGTTGTATGGGGGTCTGGGCTCTCCTGACATGGGGGTCTGGGCTTCCCAGACATGGATGCATAGGGTCCGGGCTCGACTGACATGGGTGTATGGGGGTCTTGGCTCGCCCGACATGGTTGTATGGGGTCCGGGCTCCCCTGACATGGGGGTGTGGGGGTCCAGGCTCTCCTGACATGGATGTATGGGGGTCTGGGCTCCCCTGACATGGATGTATGGGGTCTGGGTTCCCCTGTCATGGGTGTATGGAGTCCCAGGCTCCCCTGACATGGGTGTATGGGGTCTGGGCTCCCCTGACATGGTTGTATGGGGGTCTGGGCTCCCGTGACATGGATGTATGGGGGTCCGGGCTCCTCTGACGTGGGTGTATGGGGGTCCGGGCTCTCCTGACACAGATGTATGGGGGTCCGGGCCTCCTGACATGGATGTATGGGGGTAAGGCTCTCCTGACATGGATGTATGGGGGTCCAGGCTCCTCTGACATGGGTGTATGGGTGTCCACGCTTTCCTGACATGGGTGTATGGGGGTCCGGGCTCCTCTGACATTTGTGTATGGGGTCCGGGCTCCTCTGACATGGATGTATGGGGTGCAGGCTCTTCTGACATGGATGTATGGGGGTCCTGGCTCTCCTGACATGGATGTATGGGGGTCCTGGCTCTCCTGACATGGATGTATGGGGGTCCTGGCTCTCCTGACATGGATGTATGGGGGTCCTGACTCTCCTGACATGGATATATGGGGGTTCGGGCTCCCCTGACGTGGATGTATGGAGATCCGGGCTCCACTGACATGCATGTATGGGGGTCCGAGCTCCCTTGACATGGGTATATGGGGGTTCATGCTCTCCTGACATGGGTGTATGGGCGTCCGGGCTCCCCTGACATGGGTGTATGGGGGTCCATGCACTCCTTACATGGGTGTATGGGCGTCCGGGATTCCCAGACATGGATGTATGGGGGTCCGGGCTTCTCAGACATGGATGTATGGGGGTCCGGGCTTCCCAGACACGGATGAATGGGGGCCCGGGCTCTCCTGACATGGGTGTATGGGGTCCGGGCTTCCCAGACATGGATGTATGGGGGTCCGGGCTCTCCTGACATGAGTGTATGGGGTCCGGGCTTCCCTGACATGGATGTATGGGGGTCCAGGCTCTCCTGACATGGGTGTATGGGGTCCGGGCTTCCCAGACATGGGTTTATGGAGGTCCGAGCTTCCCAGACATGGGTTTATGGGGGTCTGGGCTTCCGAGACATGGATGTATGGGGGTCCGGGTCTCCAAGACATGGGTGTATGGGGTCTGGGCTCCCCTGACATGGGTGTATGGGGGTCCGGGCTTCCCAGACATGGATGTATGGGGGTCCGGGCTCCCCTGTCATGGGTGTATGGTGTCCGAGCTCCCCTGACATGGGTGTATGGGGTCCGGGCACCCCTGACATGGATATATGGTGTCCCAACTCCCCTGACATGTGGGTGTATGGGGGTCCGGGCTCCCCTGACATGGGTGTATGGGGGTCCGGGCTTCCCAGACATGGATGTATGGGGGTCCGGGCTCCCCTGTCATGGGTGTATGGTGTCCGAGCTCCCCTGACATGGGTGTATGGGGTCCGGGCACCCCTGACATGGATATATGGTGTCCCAACTCCCCTGACATGTGGGTGTATGGGGGTCCGGGCTCCCCTGACATGGGTGTATGGGGGTCCGGGCTTCCCAGACATGGATGTATGGGGGTCCGGGCTCTCCTGACATGGGTGTATGGGGTCCGGGCTTCCCTGACATGGATGTATTGGGGTCCGGGCTCTCCTGACATGGGTGTATGGGGTCCGGGCTTCCCAGACATGGGTTTATGGGGGTCCGAGCTTCCCAGACATGGGTTTATCGGGGTCCGGGCTTCCGAGACATGGATGTATGGGGGTCCAGGTCTCCGAGACATGGGTGTATGGGGTCTGGGCTCTCCTGACATGGATGTATGGGGGTCCTGGCTCTCCTGACATGGATGTATGGGGGTCCTGGCTCTCCTGACATGGATGTATGGGGGTCCTGACTCTCCTGACATGGATATATGGGGGTTCGGGCTCCCCTGACGTGGATGTATGGAGATCCGGGCTCCACTGACATGCATGTATGGGGGTCCGAGCTCCCTTGACATGGGTGTATGGGGGTTCATGCTCTCCTGACATGGGTGTATGGGCGTCCGGGCTCCCCTGACATGGGTGTATGGGGGTCCATGCTCTCCTTACATGGGTGTATGGGTGTCCAGGATTCCCAGACATGGATGTATGGGCGTTCGGGCTTCTCAGACATGGATGTATGGGGGTCCGGGCTTCCCAGACACGGATGTATGGGGGCCCGGGCTCTCCTGACATGGGTGTATGGGGTCCGGGCTTCCCAGACATGGATGTATGGGGGTCCGGGCTCTCCTGACATGAGTGTATGGGGTCCGGGCTTCCCTGACATGGATGTATGGGGGTCCAGGCTCTCCTGACATGGGTGTATGGGGTCCGGGCTTCCCAGACATGGGTTTATGGAGGTCCGAGCTTCCCAGACATGGGTTTATGGGGGTCTGGGCTTCCGAGACATGGATGTATGGGGGTCCGGGTCTCCAAGACATGGGTGTATGGGGTCTGGGCTCCCCTGACATGGGTGTATGGGGGTCCGGGCTTCCCAGACATGGATGTATGGGGGTCCGGGCTCCCCTGTCATGGGTGTATGGTGTCCGAGCTCCCCTGACATGGGTGTATGGGGTCCGGGCACCCCTGACATGGATATATGGTGTCCCAAATCCCCTGACATGTGGGTGTATGGGGGTCCGGGCTCCCCTGACATGGGTGTATGGGGGTCCGGGCTTCCCAGACATGGATGTATGGGGGTCCGGACTCTCCTGACATGGGTGTATGGGGTCCGGGCTTCCCTGACATGGATGTATTGGGGTCCGGGCTCTCCTGACATGGGTGTATGGGGTCCGGGCTTCCCAGACATGGGTTTATGGGGGTCCGAGCTTCCCAGACATGGGTTTATCGGGGTCCGGGCTTCCGAGACATGGATGTATGGGGGTCCAGGTCTCCGAGACATGGGTGTATGGGGTCTGGGCTCCCCTGACATGGGTGTATGGGGGTCCGGGCTTCCCAGACATGGATATATGGGGGTCTGGGCTCCCCTGTCATGGGTGTATGGTGTCCGAACTCCCCTGACATGGGTGTATGGGGTCCGGGCACCCCTGACATGGATGTCTGGTGTCCCAACTCCCCTGACATGTGGGTGTATGGGGGTCCGGGCTTCCCAGACATGGATGTATGGAGTTCCGGGCTCTCCTGACATGGTTGTATGAGGGTCTGGGCTCTCCTGACATGGGTGTATGGGAGTCTGGGCTTCCCAGACATGGATGTATGGAGTTCCGGGCTCTCCTGACATGGGTGTGTGGGGGTCTGGGTTCCCCTGACATGGGTGTATGGGGTTCCTGGCTTCCCAGACATGGATGTATGGGGGTCCGGGCTCCCCTGTCATGGGTGTATGGGGGTTCATGCTCTCCTGACATGGGTGTATGGGCGTCCGGGCTCCCCTGACATGGGTGTATGGGGGTCCATGCTCTCCTTACATGGGTGTATGGGCGTCCGGGATTCCCAGACATGGATGTATGGGGGTCCGGGCTTCTCAGACATGGATGTATGGGGGTCCGGGCTTCCCAGACACGGATGTATGGGGGCCCGGGCTCTCCTGACATGGGTGTATGGGGTCCGGGCTTCCCAGACATGGATGTATGGGGGTCCGGGCTCTCCTGACATGAGTGTATGGGGTCCGAGCTTCCCTGACATGGATGTATGGGGGTCCAGGCTCTCCTGACATGGGTGTATGGGGTCCGGGCTTCCCAGACATGGGTTTATGGAGGTCCGAGCTTCCCAGACATGGGTTTATGGGGGTCTGGGCTTCCGAGACATGGATGTATGGGGGTCCGGGTCTCCAAGACATGGGTGTATGGGGTCTGGGCTCCCCTGACATGGGTGTATGGGGGTCCGGGCTTCCCAGACATGGATGTATGGGGGTCCGGGCTCCCCTGTCATGGGTGTATGGTGTCCGAGCTCCCCTGACATGGGTGTATGGGGTCCGGGCACCCCTGACATGGATATATGGTGTCCCAAATCCCCTGACATGTGGGTGTATGGGGGTCCGGGCTCCCCTGACATGGGTGTATGGGGGTCCGGGCTTCCCAGACATGGATGTATGGGGGTCCGGACTCTCCTGACATGGGTGTATGGGGTCCGGGCTTCCCTGACATGGATGTATTGGGGTCCGGGCTCTCCTGACATGGGTGTATGGGGTCCGGGCTTCCCAGACATGGGTTTATGGGGGTCCGAGCTTCCCAGACATGGGTTTATCGGGGTCCGGGCTTCCGAGACATGGATGTATGGGGGTCCAGGTCTCCGAGACATGGGTGTATGGGGTCTGGGCTCCCCTGACATGGGTGTATGGGGGTCCGGGCTTCCCAGACATGGATGTATGGGGGTCTGGGCTCCCCTGTCATGGGTGTATGGTGTCCGAACTCCCCTGACATGGGTGTATGGGGTCCGGGCACCCCTGACATGGATGTCTGGTGTCCCAACTCCCCTGACATGTGGGTGTATGGGGGTCCGGGCTTCCCAGACATGGATGTATGGAGTTCCGGGCTCTCCTGACATGGTTGTATGAGGGTCTGGGCTCTCCTGACATGGGTGTATGGGAGTCTGGGCTTCCCAGACATGGATGTATGGAGTTCCGGGCTCTCCTGACATGGGTGTGTGGGGGTCTGGGTTCCCCTGACATGGGTGTATGGGGGTCCTGGCTTCCCAGACATGGATGTATGGGGGTCCGGGCTCCCCTGTCATGGGTGTATGGGGGTTCATGCTCTCCTGACATGGGTGTATGGGCGTCCGGGCTCCCCTGACATGGGTGTATGGGGGTCCATGCTCTCCTTACATGGGTGTATGGGCGTCCGGGATTCCCAGACATGGATGTATGGGGGTCCGGGCTTCTCAGACATGGATGTATGGGGGTCCGGGCTTCCCAGACACGGATGTATGGGGGCCCGGGCTCTCCTGACATGGGTGTATGGGGTCCGGGCTTCCCAGACATGGATGTATGGGGGTCCGGGCTCTCCTGACATGAGTGTATGGGGTCCGGGCTTCCCTGACATGGATGTATGGGGGTCCAGGCTCTCCTGACATGGGTGTATGGGGTCCGGGCTTCCCAGACATGGGTTTATGGAGGTCCGAGCTTCCCAGACATGGGTTTATGGGGGTCTGGGCTTCCGAGACATGGATGTATGGGGGTCCGGGTCTCCAAGACATGGGTGTATGGGGTCTGGGCTCCCCTGACATGGGTGTATGGGGGTCCGGGCTTCCCAGACATGGATGTATGGGGGTCCGGGCTCCCCTGTCATGGGTGTATGGTGTCCGAGCTCCCCTGACATGGGTGTATGGGGTCCGGGCACCCCTGACATGGATATATTGTGTCCCAACTCCCCTGACATGTGGGTGTATGGGGGTCCGGGCTCCCCTGACATGGGTGTATGGGGGTCCGGGCTTCCCAGACATGGATGTATGGGGGTCCGGGCTCTCCTGACATGGGTATATGGGGTCCGGGCTTCCCTGACATGGATGTATTGGGGTCCGGGCTCTCCTGACATGGGTGTATGGGGTCCGGGCTTCCCAGACATGAGTTTATGGGGGTCCGAGCTTCCCAGACATGGGTTTATCGGGGTCCGGGCTTCCGAGACATGGATGTATGGGGGTCCAGGTCTCCGAGACATGGGTGTATGGGGGTCTGGGCTCCCCTGTCATGGGTGTATGGTGTCCGAACTCCCCTGACATGGGTGTATGGGGTCCGGGCACCCCTGACATGGATGTCTGGTGTCCCAACTCCCCTGACATGTGGGTGTATGGGGGTCCGGGCTCCCCTGACATGGGTGTATGTGGGTCCGGGCTTCCCAGACATGGATGTATGGAGTTCCGGGCTCTCCTGACATGGTTGTATGAGGGTCTGGGCTCTCCTGACATGGGTGTATGGGAGTCTGGGCTTCCCAGACATGGATGTATAGGGTCCGGGCTCTCCTGACATGGGTGTGTGGGGGTCTGGTTCCCCTGACATGGGTGTATGGGGGTCCTGGCTTCCCAGACATGGATGTATGGGGGTCCGGGCTCCCCTGTCATGGGTGTATGGGGTCCGGGCTCCCCTGACATGGGTGTATGGGGTCCGGGCTCCCCTGACATGGATGTATGGGGGTCCGAGCTCCCTTGACATGGATGTATGGTGTCCGGACTCCCCTGACATGTGGGTGTATGGAGGTCCGGGCTCCCCTGACATGGGTGTATGGGGGTCCGGGCTTCCCAGACATGGATGTATGGGGTTCCGGGCTCTCCTGACATGGTTGTATGGGGGTCTGGGCTCTCCTGACATGGGTGTATGGGGTCCGGACTCCCCTGACATGGGTGTTTGGGGGTCTGGGCTTCCCAGACATGGATGTATAGGGTCCGGGCTATCCTGACATGGGTGTATGGGGGTCTTGGCTCTCCTGACTTGCATGTATGGGGTCCGGGCTCCCCTGACATGGGTGTATGGGGTCCGGGCTCCCCTGACATGGGTGTGTGGGGGTCCGGGCTCTCCTGACATGGATGTATGGGGGTCCGGGCTCCCCTGACATGGATGTATGGGGTCCGGGCTCCCCTGTCATGGGTGTATGGGGTCCAGGCTCCCCTGACATGGGTGTATGGGGGTCCTGGCCTCCTGACATTTGTGTATGGGGGTCAGGCTCTGCTGACATGGATGTATGCGGTCCAGGCTTTACTGACATGGGTGTATGGGGGTCCGGGCTCCTCTAACATGGGTGTATGGGGTCCGGGCTCCTCTGACATGGATGTATGGGGTCCGGGCTCTCCTGACATGGATGTATGGGGGTCCGGGCTCTCCTGACTTGGATGTATGGGGGTCCTGGCTCTCCTGACGTGGATGTATGGGGATCTGGGCTCCACTGACATGGATGTATAGGGGTCCGAGCTCCCCTGACATGGGTGTATGGGGGTTCATGCTCTCCTGACATGGGTGTATGGGCGTCCGGGCTCCCCTGACATGGGTGTATGGGGGTCCATGCTCTCCTGACATTGGTGTATGGGGGTCCGGGCTCCCCTGACATGGGTGTATGCGGGTTCATGCTCCCTGAGATGGGTGTATGGGGTTCATACTCTCCTGACATGGTTGTATGGGGGTCCGGGCTCTCCTGACATGGATGTATGGGGGTCCGGGCTCTCTTGACATGGGTGTATGGGGGTTCATCCTCTCCTGACATGGATGTATGGGGGTCCGGACTCCCCTGACATGGATGCATGGGGGTCTGGGCTCTCCTGACATGGATGCATGGGGGTCCGGGCTCCCATGACATGGATGCATGGGGTTCCGGGCTCTCCTGACATGGATGTATGGGGGTCCGGGCTCTCCTGACATGGGTGTATGGGGGTCCGAACTCCCCTGACATGGGTGTATGGGGGTTCATGCTCTCCTGACATGGGTGTATGGGGGTCGGGGCTCTCCTGACATGGGTGTATGGGGGTCCATGCTCTCCTGACATGGGTGTATGGGGGTCCGGGCTCCCCTGACATGGGTGTATGGGGGTTCATGCTCCCTGAGATGGGTGTATGGGGTTCATACTCTCCTGACATGGTTGTATGGGGGTCCGGGCTCTCCTGACATGGGTGTATGGGGGTCCATGCTCTCTTGACATCGCTGTATGGGGGTCCGGGCTCCCATGACATGGATGCATGGGGTTCCGGGCTCTCCTGACATGGGTGTATGGGGGTCCGAGCTCCCCTGACATGGGTGTATGGGGGTTCATGCTCTCCTGACATGGATGCATGGGGGTCCGGCTCCCATGACATGGATGCATGGGGTTCCGGGTTCTCCTGACATGGATGTATGGGGGTCCGAGCTCCCCTGACATGGGTGTATGGGGGTTCATGCTCTCCTGACATGGTTGTATGGGGGTCCGGGCTCTCCTGACATGGGTGTATGGGGGTCCGGGCTCCCCTGACATGGGTGTATGGGGGTCCATACTCTCCTGACATGGGTGTATGGGGGTCCGGGCTCCCCTGACATGGATGTATGGGGGTCCGGGCTCTCCTGACATGGGTGTATGGGGGTCCGGGCTCTCCTGACATGGTTGTATAGGGGGGTGGCTCTTTCCTCCCCCCATGTATAACATTGCACTAGACTTCTCTGGGGTCTGTGCGGCCTTTGATCCTCTCCCCGGCTCTAGGCTACTTGCGTTGTTGGGCCCCCTGCTGTCTGGACACAAACACACAGGGGCCCCATGAAAGGCTCTGGACTGTCAGTTCCTGTGACCGGCTTTGCCTCTTTGTAGCAGACTGCTCCTTAGACATGCAGCAGCTGTATTAGTGTTCATGATGAATAGCCCCTCACCTCACAATTAGTAACAATGTATCATTTACATCTCTCTACAGCCGGACCCCCTTCCTGGGGTCTATTCACCAGAGTAATGGAAACCGCGGGGGGCTCGGGACCACTTTCACGCCTCCCACTGCATGTACAGTGCGGGCCTCACTATCAGGTATTTGTGATGGTATAGAAACTGTGTAATGGGCTGCATCGGGGTCCACAATACAGACATATATATTATAGTAGGCGGTATACGGTTCTGTGCACATGGAGCTTTGTGAAGAATTTTAGGAGCCGGGAAGTGCACCAAAAAAATGCATGAAAAATCACTTGAAAAAAAGCTGGAGATACTCATCCACCTTCCTGTTCATATGCTCGGTTGGTTGAGGATTTTTCTGCTTTACAGTTAAGCTGACACATGCCCGATCCCCGGGCAGCATGTATCAGGCCCGATCCCCGGGCAGCATGTATCAGGCCCGATCCCCGGGCCGCATGTATCAGGCCCGATCCCCGGGAAGCATGTATCAGGCCCGATCCCCGGGAAGCATGTATCAGGCCCGATCCCCGGGAAGCATGTATCAGGCCCGATCCCCGGGCAGCATGTATCAGGCCCGATCCCCGGGCAGCATGTATCAGGCCCGATCCCCGGGCAGCATGTATCAGGCCCGATCCCCGGGCAGCATGTATCAGGCCCGATCCCCGGGCAGCATGTATCAGGCCCGATCCCCGGGCAGCATGTATCAGGCCCGATCCCCGGGCCACATGTATCATGCCCGATCCCCGGGAAGCATGTATCAGGCCCGATCCCCGGGCAGCATATATCAGGCCTGATCCCCGGCCCGCATGTATCAGGCCCGATCCCCGGGAAGCATGTATCAGGCCCGATCCCCGGGCAGCATATATCAGGCCAAATCCCCGGCCCGCATGTATCAGGCCCGATCCCCGGGAAGCATGTATCAGGCCCGATCCCCGGGCAGCATGTATCAGGCCTAATCCCCGGGCCACATGTATCATGCCTGATCCCCGGGAAGCATGTATCAGGCCCGATCCCCGGGCAGCATATATCAGGCCTGATCCCCGGCCCGCATGTATAAGGCCCGATCCCCGGGAAGCATGTATCAGGCCCGATCCCCGGGCAGCATGTATCAGGCCCGATCCCCGGGAAGCATGTATCAGGCCCGATCCCCGGGCAGCATGTATTAGGCCCGATCCCCGGGCAGCATGTATCAGGCCCGATCCCCGGGAAGCATGTATCAGGCCCGATCCCCGGGTAGCATGTATCAGGTCCGATCCCCGGGCAGCATGTATCAGGCCTGATCCCCGGGCAGCATATATCAGGCCCGATCCCCTGGCCGCATGTATCAGGTCACGATCCCCGGGCCGCATGTATCAGGCCCGATCCCCGGGCAGCATATATCAGGCCTGATCCCCGGGCCGCATGTATCAGGCCTGATCCCCGGGCAGCATGTATCAGGCCCGATCCCCGGGCCGCATGTATCAGGCCCGATCCCTGGGCAGCATGTATCAGGCCCGATCCCCGGGCCGCATGTATCAGGCCCGATCCCCGGGAAGCTTGTATCATGCCCGATCCCCGGGCAGCATGTATCAGGCCTGATCCCCGGGCAGCATGTATCAGGCCCGATCCCCGGGCCGCATGTATCAGGCCCGATCCCTGGGCCGCATGTATCAGGCCCGATCTCCGGGCCGCATGTATCAGGCCCGATCCCCGGGAAGCATGTATCATGCCCGATCCCCGGGAAGCATGTATCAGGCCCGATCCCCAGGAAGCATGTATCATGCCCGATCCCCGGGCAGCATGTATCAGGCCCGATCCCCGGGCTGCATGTATCAGGCCCGATCCCCGGGCTGCATGTGTCAGGCCCGATCACCGGGCCGCATGTGTCAGGCCGGATCCCCGGGAAGCATGTATCAGGCCCGATCCCCGGGCCGCATGTATCAGGCCCGATCCCCGGGCCGCATGTATCAGGCCCGATCCCTGGGCCACATGTATCAGGCCCGATTCCCGAACCACATGTATCAGGCCCGATCCCCGGGCCGCATGTATCAGGCCCGATCCCCGGGCCACATGTATCAGGGCCGATCCCCGGGCCGCATGTGTCAGGCCCGATCCCCGAACCACATGTATCAGGCCCGATCCTCGGGCAGCATGTATCAGGCCCGATCCCCGGGCCATAGGAATCAGGTCACGATCCCCGGGCCGCATGTATCATGCCCGATCCCCGGGCAGCATGTATCAGGCCCGATCCCCGGGCCGTAGGAATCAGGTCACGATCCCCGGGCCGCATGTATCATGCCCGAACCCCGGGCCGCATGTATCAGGCCCGATCCCCGGGCAGCATGTATCAGGCCCGATCCCCGGGAAGCATGTATCAGGCCCGATCCACAGGCAGCATGTATCAGGCCCGATCCCCGGGCAGCATGTATCAGGTGCGATCCACAGGCAGCATGTATCAGGCCCGATCCCCGGGCTGCATGTATCAGGCCCGATCCCCGGGAAGCATGTATCAGGCCCGATCCCCGGGCAGCATGTATCAGGCCTGTCAGGCAAAAGGTATTTTTGCCCGAGTTTTAAAAAATGAGAGATGTTTTAAAAAAGAAAAAAAAACCACCCCCTATCTGTTTGTAAGTGAAGACATAGAACTCACTTTTGCTTTTCCCCAAACCAGGAATTTTTATGACCCGCCATAAAACCTCAGTCCAGGGCAAGCACTGGAACAAACCGGAAAATCCCTCCAAAAAATCCCATTGTTTAATTGTACAAACGTTTTATGCCAATTTTAATCACGCACAGGTCTGACAGAAACATCGGAACCACGTTTTTTGAATGCTCACCTTTTTCCCATTACAATAGTATCACTTGCATAACTGAGGAATGACCGGGAACTGAGATAATGGATTCTGAGCTTCTGAGCGTCATAGAGGTTTCATATTTAATATCTATCTTCATGAATATTGGTGACGGTCAAGATGATGTCTCCCTCTTGGATGTGGGACCCCCCCACACCAAGATATGGAATCTGAAGGATCTTTTAGGTCTTCTGCAGCTGGGTGGGCTCGCAAAGCCGAGCCCCCCTTGTAAGGTAAATAAGGGGTGTTCCCCAGAGTTTTGGCTGCTTACTAAAAAGCAAATCGGCCATTTTCAGGTCATTCTTCTCAGGGACGTCGAACGCACGCACATCACGCGGCGTAAGAAGAATCACCTCTAATTTCCGGGGAGCCGTCCCTCCCACAGAATCTGAGACCATCACCTTGTGAAGCAGGTTTTGCTATTACTTATCCCTTTTATTTTAATAACTGTTGATGCATACATGTAAATTGTCTCCTTTATAATATCTTGTATATATTTTGTAAACACTGCCCACCTTTTGGGAGTAAATCATTAATTATTTACCAGTTTCTTTCTTCTTGTCCTATGTCGAGCAAACACGTTCCTCACCCGCTAATTCACGTTACCTACCAGGTACCCGATCCACCTGTTAAGCGATCGGTGGTGGCAGTATACCAGTATTTATGTGATATTGTGGTTTGAGGGTGGCTGGTCGGAGGTATATATACGTTCCTGGAAGGAACTGGTGGTATATATACGTCCGGTCACATCACGTGCCGCAATAGTCGACATAAATTAGAGCAGCTGCACCCGTGCTTATCCTCTGTCAATACCGTGTTTGACCAGCAGGATAAGGGGGCGCCAGAGAGCTGCAAGGTCTGACCCAAGAGTGGGTGTTGTTTTCGTGACAAATTGGTGGCAAGCGGTGGGATCATAGGACATTAGTGATCTGGTTTGAGCAATCATTCCTCTCACTAAAAACTTGCACAAAAGTTTTGAAGATCGAACTCAGTGTTTATTAGATCTGAGACAATACTGTATGTGTAGCAGTTACCCCTACCCTTCTTCGCTTTTTCTTTTCTATTTTTATTTTGGTGATCATGGTCGTAGTTGGGGAGTCCTGGTATCACCAGCAGAAAAAGGACACTCTTACTGGAATATGTATAATCAAAGGCATTGACCCCCACGGCAAAAGCAAAGAACAAATGATTTCTGAACTGTTACAAGATGCTGCAGAGCCCGTCCGACAGCAGAGCCCTGATGAGGGGGCAGCCAGCCAGGGCCCGGATGGTGTTGCTGCCGGGGTCCAACCGGTGATTGCCAGCCATACCCGCAACCAGGGTAGTGTGGACCCCCACCTGCAGATGGCCTTGGAGGAGCTCGCCACAGACAATCATGATGGACGACTGGAGCTGATCCTGAAATTCCAGGAGCGGGCTGAGCGACAAGCCCAAGCTGACCGAGAGGCTGCTGAGCGACAAGCTGACCGAGAGGCTGCTGAGCGACAAGCTGACCGACAACACCAGCTGGAGCTAGCCCGGATTCAGAAGGAGTCGCCCTCTACGCAGACCCGTGAGTCCAACAGTGCCAGCTGCTTTAAACCTCGTCCTGAGCACTTCCCTGTGATGGAAAAGGATGGGGACTTGGACACATTTCTGCGAGGCTTTGAAAAGGCCTGCAGGCAGTATCAGCTGCCCATGGACCAATGGGCAAGATATTTGACTCCAGGGCTCCGAGGAAAAGCTCTGGAGGTGTTTGCTTCCCTCCCTCGAGAGCAGGATGGAGACTATGAGGCCGTCAAGCAGGCCCTGATAAAAAAGTACCAGCTGACTCCGGAGGTTTACCGGAAAAAATTCAGAACCCTCCAACGTGGACCACAGGACACCTACCGTGATGTGGTAGACGGGCTCAGAATCAACTTTGAGCAGTGGATCCAAGGACTGTCAGCGACCACCTTTGAGCAGCTAAAGGACCTGATGGTGAAAGACCAGTTCCTGCATCTGTGTCCGACTGAGGTACGGCAGTTCGTGATGGATCGGGAGCCACCTGATGCCAATAAAGCAGCGCAGATCGCAGACACCTACGAGGCCAACCGGAGACCAGAGGTGCGGAAGCCGGTCGTCGCCAGCTGGAAAGGGGGTAAGCCATCAACCACCATCCCTGCCCCTGCCAGCCGACCTTCCGGAGGCCTTTTTCCCGTTGCCAAGGCCCTGCCTGCATCCGATGCCCGCAGGTGTTATTCCTGCAACCAGACTGGTCATCTCAGCGCCACTTGCCCAGAGAAGCAGAGGAAGAACCCCCCATCCAAGGCCCCAGGGCCTAATGCTTCAGTTCTTTTGGTGGGTGGGCCGGTTGGGAGGGCCTGTGAAAACTTTCAGTCTGTCAGGGTGGGGAACACTCTCACTGTAGGCCTCAAGGACACTGGGGCCGAACGAACCCTCATCCGACCCGAACTGGTGTCCCCTGAAGCGCTTATTCCAGGAAAGACCCTGACTGTCACTGGGATTGGGGGCGTCCGATGCCCCTTGCCCATGGCCCGGGTTTTTATTGATTGGGGTGCGGGGAGTGGGGTGAAGGAAGTGGGAGTATCCAAAAACCTACCTGCAAATGTTTTGTTGGGAACTGATTTGGGGAGGATGTTTGCTTATTATGTCCCTGACACCCCTCCCCGATCTGATACGGTTGGTAAGGTTAATGCTAATAATGTGAATGTCAATGCTTTACATGATGATGGTGATGATGATGATGATGATGATGATGTTGTTGTATTGGAAGGTGCAGGAGAACTCAGCCATGTCACTCTGTGGGGTGATGTTGCTGAGGATCCCCTAGCAGGAGCAAATGTCAGTGCCAAGGGTAATGGGGAGAGGCACGAGGACCATGGCGCAGGTGGTGCTGTGCCAGTGACCAGTGTCACAACAGATGGTGACCTGGCTGATGGTAGCTGCCGCATACGTAGCACTGTGCCTGAGGTAATGGAGGATGATGGAGAAGTAGTTCTCATGGCCTCTCAGGCTAATGAGACGGTGTTATTCCCCGGGGATACGGCCTATATAGCCGCTGTTACCCGCAGTCAGAGTGCCCAGAACGCAAGTAACGCCCTGCCTTCTGGACCCTCCTCGAACAGAGGAATAACTGAATCAGGTATGGACCCAGAGCCGGTCCCAGAGGGCCCCAGTGAGGACGTGGCCTTAACCTCACTTCTGGCTTCCTCCAGCCAGGAGTTTCAGGCAGCTCTGCACTCAGATGCTAGCCTGGAGACGTTAAGGAGCCTCGCTGAGAAGCCCACCTCCGAGTCTGATAAGGAGAGGGTATTCTGGGACCAAGGGAGGTTGTACCGGGAGACAGTTCCCTGTACACCCCAACAGGAGTGGCTGAGGGAAAGACAGCTGGTCGTCCCCTACCAATTCAGGGACGAGTTGTTGCGGATCGCCCATGAAATTCCACTCGCTGGACACTTGGGGGTTAGCAAAACCAAGGCCCGGCTGTCTCATCACTTTTATTGGCCCAAAATGAGGACAGATGTGGTGAACTACTGTCGCTCCTGTACCACGTGTCAAAGAGTGGGAAAGTCAGGGCCGGCCCCCAAAGCCCCCCTGATCTCTTTGCCAGTGATAGAGGAGCCTTTCCAGAGGATTGCTGTGGACATTGTGGGACCACTGGCCATACCCAGCAGCTCTGGAAAACGATTCATCCTTACCGTGGTAGACTATGCTACCCGGTATCCGGAGGCAGTAGCCCTGTCCTCAATTAGGGCGGATAAGGTGGCGGACGCCCTCTTGGCCATCTTTTCGCGAGTAGGATTTCCCAGGGAGATGCTTACCGACCAGGGGACTCAGTTCATGTCACGCTTAATGGAGGCCCTATGTAAGAAAATGCAGGTGCAGCATCTGGTATCGAGTGCGTATCACCCACAGACCAATGGTTTGTGTGAGCGATTCAACGGTACCCTCAAACAGATGTTAAAAATGCTGGTTGAGACCCAGGGTCGCGACTGGGAGCGTTACCTCCCACACCTGCTATTTGCTTACAGAGAGGTTCCACAAGCCTCGACGGGGTTCTCCCCCTTTGAGCTCCTGTATGGCAGGCGTGTCCGAGGACCCCTTGGGTTGATAAGGGAATTCTGGGAAGAAGAGCCGAGCTCCCCAGGAGTGTCCATCGTGGAGTATGTCATGCGCTTCCGTGACAAGATGCAGACCTTGACGCAGTTGGTGCATGACAACATGGCGCAAGCCCAGGCTGACCAGAAGCATTGGTACGACCAGAACGCCCGAGAACGGACCTACCAGGTGGGTCAGAAGGTGTGGGTGCTGGTCCCCGTACCAAAGGACAAGCTTCAGGCGGCCTGGGAAGGCCCGTACGTCATTCACCAACAGCTCAACCCGGTCACCTACGTGATCACCCTTGACCACGAGCGGGGTAGGCGGAAGGCGTTTCACGTTAATATGATGAAGGCTCATCAAGAACGTGGAACCTGCGTCCTACCGGTCTGCAACCTGCCCGAGGATGGGGAGGATGACCCCCTCTTGGACATGCTCGCCCAAGCGAAGGCCAGCGGGTCCCTAGAGGATGTAGAGCTAAGCGACTTGCTATCCGCAGACCAGAGGTCTCAGATGCAAGCAGTGCTGAAACCCTTCCAAGCAGTGTTCACCAACCTGCCTGGCAGGACTGAAGTGGCGGTCCATGAAGTGGACACCGGGAATCATGCCCCACTCCGGCGGACAGCCTATCGAATCTCCGACGAGGTGCAGCATGTCATGCGCCAGGAGGTCGAGGAGATGCTGCAGTTGGGGGTGATTAAGCGGTCCAAGAGCGCGTGGGCCTCACCTGTAGTCCTGGTGCCTAAGAAGGACCGGACCACCCGGTTCTGTGTGGACTACAGGGGGCTCAACGCTATCACCGCCTCTGACGCACAACCAATGCCACGCATTGAGGAGCTGCTGGAGCGGTTAGCCAGCGCGAGCTATCTCTCCATTATGGATTTGAGTCGGGGATATTGGCAGATTCCCTTGAGCCCCAGGGCTCAGGAGAAGTCCGCCTTTATCACCCCCTTCGGATTGTATGAATCCACGGTCATGGCCTTCGGCATGAAAAATGCCCCTGCCACGTTCCAGCGAATGATCAACCACCTGCTCCAGGGACTGGAGAGGTACGCAGTAGCGTACCTGGATGACATTGCCATCTTCAGTCCCACCTGGGAGGATCACCTCGAGCATCTGCAGCAGGTGCTCGGGCGCATTCACCAGGCGGGCTTGACCATCAAGCCGGGAAAGTGCCAGATGGGCATGAACGAGGTCCACTACCTGGGGCACCGGGTAGGTGGGGGTACTCTGAAGCCAGAGCCTGGGAAGGTGGACGCTATCGTGTCCTGGCCCACCCCCAGGACCAAGAAGCAGGTGCAGTCCTTCTTGGGCACCGCAGGGTACTATAGACGCTTTGTGCAGGACTATAGTAGCCTTGCGAAGCCCTTGACAGACCTCACCAGGAAGAGCCTACCCCATTCCGTCAAATGGACGGATGAATGCGAGGTGGCCTTTAGGGCTTTGAAGACTGCCCTGAGCAGCTCTCCTGTACTAAAGGCGGTCGACGGCACACGGCCACTCTTAGTACAGACCGACGCCAGTGAATTTGGCCTCGGTGCTGTACTCAGCCAGGTCGACTCGGGGAACCAAGAACACCCCGTGTTGTACCTAAGCCGGAAACTGCTGCCGAGGGAAGTGGCCTATTCCACCATAGAGAAGGAGTGCCTGGCCATTGTATGGGCCCTCAACCGCTTACAGCCTTACTTGTACGGGCGCCCCTTCACTGTCGTGACTGACCACAACCCCCTGAGTTGGCTGCACACCATGTCAGGTGCCAACGGAAGGTTGTTACGCTGGAGCCTCACCCTCCAGCAGTACGACTTTACCGTTCAACACCGCAGGGGCAGCGAGCATGGCAATGCCGATGGGTTGTCCCGGCGAGGGGAGCCTCCAGACATATGCTTGGAGGAGTACCAGAAGGTCCTACCTCCATAGCGCAGTCAAAAAGGGGGAGGTGTCAGGCAAAAGGTATTTTTGCCCGAGTTTTAAAAAATGAGAGATGTTTTAAAAAAGAAAAAAAAACCCACCCCCTATCTGTTTGTAAGTGAAGACATAGAACTCACTTTTGCTTTTCCCCAAACCAGGAATTTTTATGACCCGCCATAAAACCTCAGTCCAGGGCAAGCGCTAGTACAAACCGGAAAATCCCTCCAAAAAATCCCATTGTTTAATTGTACAAACGTTTTATGCCAATTTTAATCACGCACAGGTCTGACAGAAACATCGGAACCACGTTTTTTGAATGCTTACCTTTTTCCCATTACAATAGTATAACTTGCATAACTGAGGAATGACCGGGAACTGAGATAATGGATTCTGAGCTTCTGAGCGTCATAGAGGTTTCATATTTAATATCTATCTTCATGAATATTGGTGACGGTCAAGATGATGTCTCCCTCTTGGATGTGGGACCCCCCCACACCAAGATATGGAATCTGAAGGATCTTTTAGGTCTTCTGCAGCTGGGTGGGCTCGCAAAGCCGAGCCCCACTTGTAAGGTAAATAAGGGGTGTTCCCCAGAGTTTTGGCTGCTTACTAAAAAGCAAATCGGCCATTTTCAGGTCTTTCTTCTCAGGGACGTCGAACGCACGCACATCACGCGGCGTAAGAAGAATCACCTCTAATTTCCGGGGAGCCGTCCCTCCCACAGAATCTGAGACCATCACCTTGTGAAGCAGGTTTTGCTATTACTTATCCCTTTTATTTTAATAACTGTTGATGCATACATGTAAATTGTCTCCTTTATAATATCTTGTATATATTTTGTAAACACTGCCCACCTTTTGGGAGTAAATCATTAATTATTTACCAGTTTCTTTCTTCTTGTCCTATGTCGAGCAAACACGTTCCTCACTCGCTAATTCACGTTACCTACCAGGTACCCGATCCACCTGTTAAGCGATCGGTGGTGGCAGTATACCAGTATTTATGTGATATTGTGGTTTGAGGGTGGCTGGTCGGAGGTATATATACGTTCCTGGAAGGAACTGGTGGTATATATACGTCCTGTCACATCACGTGCCACAATAGTCGACATAAATTAGAGCAGCTGCACCCGTGCTTATCCTCTGTCAATACCGTGTTTGACCAGCAGGATAAGGGGGCGCCAGAGAGCTGCAAGGTCTGACCCAAGAGTGGGTGTTGTTTTCATGACAAGGCCCGATCCCCGGGCAGCATGTATCATGCCCGATCCCCGGGAAGCATGTATCAGGCCCGATCCCCGGGCAGCATGTATCATGCCCGATCCACTGGCCGCATGTATCAGGCCCGATCCCCGGGCAGCATATATCAGGCCTGATCCCCGGGCCGCATGTATCAGGCCCGATCCCCGGGAAGCATGTATCAGGCCCGATCCCCGGGCAGCATGTATCAGGCCCGATCCCCGGGCAGCATGTATCAGGCCCGATCCCCGGGAAGCATGTATCAGGCCCGATCCCCGGGCAGCATGTATCATGCCCGATCCCCGGGCAACATGTATCAGGCCCGATCCCCGGGAAGCATGTATCAGGCCCGATCCCCGGGCAGCATGTATTAGGCCCGATCCCCGGGCAGCATGTATCAGGCCCGATCCCCGGGCAGCATGTATCAGGCCTGATCCCCGGGCAGCATATATCAGGCCCGATCCCCGGGCCGCATGAATCAGGTCACGATCCCCGGGCCGCATGTATCAGGCCCGATCCCCGGGCAGCATATATCAGGCCTGATCCCCGGGCCGCATGTATCAGGCCTGATCCCCGGGCAGCATGTATCAGGCCCGATCCCCGGGCCGCATGTATCAGGCCCGATCCCTGGGCCGCATGTATCAGGCCCGATCCCCGGGAAGCATGTATCATGCCCGATCCCCGGGCAGCATGTATCAGGCCCGATCCCCGGGAAGCATGTATCAGGCCCGATCCCCGGGCTGCATGTATCAGGCCCGATCCCCGGGCTGCATGTGTCAGGCCCGATCCCCGGGCCGCATGTGTCAGGCCGGATCCCCGGGAAGCATGTATCAGGCCCGATCCCCGGGCCGCATGTATCAGGCCCGATCCCCGGGCCGCATGTATCAGGCCCGATTCCCGAACCACATGTATCAGGCCCGATCCCCAGGCCGCATGTATCAGGCCCGATCCCCGGGCCACATGTATCAGGCCCGATCCCCGGGCCGCATGTGTCAGGCCCGATCCCCGAACCACATGTATCAGGCCCGATCCTCGGGCAGCATGTATCAGGCCCGATCCCCGGGCCGTAGGAATCAGGTCACGATCCCCGGGCCGCATGTATCATGCCCGATCCCCGGGCAGCATGTATCAGGCCCGATCCCCGGGCCGTAGGAATCAGGTCACGATCCCCGGGCCGCATGTATCATGCCCGATCCCCGGGCCGTATGTATCAGGCCCGATCCCCGGGCAGCATGTATCAGGCCCGATCCCCGGGCTGCATGTATGAGGCCCGATCCCCGGGCAGCATGTATCAGGCCCGATCCCCGGGCAGCATGTATCAGGCCCGATCCCCGGGAAGCATGTATCAGGCCGGATCCCCGGGCTGCATGTATCACGCCCGATCCCCGGGCAGCATGTATCACGCCCGATCCCCGGGAAGCATGTATCAGGCCCGATCCACAGGCAGCATGTATCAGGCCCGATCCCCGGGCTGCATGTATCACGCCCGATCCCCGGGCAGCATGTATCACGCCCTATCCCCGGGAAGCATGTATCAGGCCCGATCCACAGGCAGCATGTATCAGGCCCGATCCCCGGGCAGCATGTATCAGGTGCGATCCACAGGCAGCATGTATCAGGCCCGATCCCCGGGAAGCATGTATCAGGCCCGATCCACAGGCAGCATGTATCAGGCCCGATCCCCGGGCAGCATGTATTAGGCCCGATCCCCGGGCAGCATGTATCAGGCCAGATCCCCGGGCAGCATGTATTAGGCCCGATCCCCGGGCAGCATGTATTAGGCCCGATCCCCGGGCAGCATGTATCAGGCCCGATCCCCGGGCAGCATGTATTAGGCCCGATCCCCGGGCAACATGTATCAGGCCCGATCCCCGGGAAGCATGTATCAGGCCCGATCCCCGGGCTGCATGTATCACGCCCAATCCCCGGGCAGCATGTATCACGCCCTATCCCCGGGAAGCATGTATCAGGCCCGATCCACAGGCAGCATGTATCAGGTGCGATCCACAGGCAGCATGTATCAGGCCCGATCCCCGGGAAGCATGTATCAGGCCCGATCCACAGGCAGCATGTATCAGGCCCGATCCCCGGGCAGCATGTATTAGGCCCGATCCCCGGGCAGCATGTATCAGGCCCGATCCCCGGGCAGCATGTATTAGGCCCGATCCCCGGGCAGCATGTATTAGGCCCGATCCCCGGGAAGCATGTATCAGGCTTGATCCCCGGGCAGCATGTATCAGGCCCGATCCCCGGGCAGCATGTATCATGCCCGATCCCCGGGCAGCATATATCAGGCCTGATCCCCGGGCCGCATGTGTCAGGCCCGATCCCCGGGAAGCATGTATCAGGCCCGATCCCCGGGCAGCATGTATCAGGCCCGATCCCCGGGCAGCATGTATCAGGCCCGATCCCCGGGAAGCATGTATCAGGCCCGATCCCCGGGAAGCATGTATCAGGCCCGATCCCCGGGCAGCGTGTATCATGCCCGATCCCCGGGCAGCATGTATCAGGCCCGATCCCCGGGAAGCATGTATCAGGCCCGATCCCCGGGCAGCATGTATTAGGCCCGATCCTCGGGCAGCATGTATCAGGCCCGATCCCCGGGAAGCATGTATCAGGCCCGATCCCCGGGCAGCATGTATCAGGCCCGATCCCCGGGCAGCATGTATCAGGCCCGATCCCCGGGCAGCATATATCAGGCCCGATCCCCGGGCCGCATGTATCAGGTCACGATCCCCGGGCCGCATGTATCAGGCCCGATCCCCGGGCAGCATGTATCAGGCCCGATCCCCGGGCCGCATGTATCAGGCCCGATCCCCGGGCCGCATGTATCAGGCCCGATCCCCGGGAAGCATGTATCATGCCCGATCCCCGGGAAGCATGTATCAGGCCCGATCCCCAGGAAGCATGTATCATGCCCGATCCCCGGGCAGCATGTATCAGGCCCGATCCCCGGGCAGCATGTATCAGGCCCGATCCCCGGGCTGCATGTATCAGGCCCGATCCCCGGGCTGCATGTGTCAGGCCCGATCCTCGGGCAGCATGTATCAGGTGCGATCTCCGGGCAGCATGTATTAGGCCCGATCCCCGGGCAGCATGTATCAGGCCCGATCCCCGGGCAGCATGTATTAGGCCCGATCCCCAGGCAGCATGTATCAGGTGCGATCTCCGGGCAGCATGTATCAGGTGCAATCTCCGGGCAGCATGTGTTACTACATAAAAAAGCTCTATAAAAAAGACTATCATCTTCATACAGTGATCATATAGTGATACATGCCAGTTTAGTGATTACAGTACAGTTATCTATAGTGCCTTTCTTTCTGATTGGAGTCTCTCACTTTTTCTGACTTTTCTGACAACTTTTCTCTGCAGAGTTTGTAACAAATACCCATTTCTAGCACCATCCCCGCCTATCAACAAATTACAAAACCTTCTTATCCTAATGCCAACCCTAATTGAGTGGCTGAAGTGATAATGTTCACTGAGTGTACCCATCAAGTAATGCCTCCCAGAGTGCTTTATGAAGTAATGCTGCCCCTCAGTAGTAATGACCCCTTCAGTAATAATATCCCCAGAGATCCCCAGCCAGTAATAATGCCCCGAGAGTGCCCTTCAGTAATAATGCCTTCAGAGTGCTCCAAACGGTAATAATACCCAATGTGTGCCCCATCCAGTAATGCTTGTCCCCAGAGTTCCCCCTCCTGTAATGATGCCCGTTGAGTGCCCCCTTCAGGCAGTAATTGCTCGTACAGTACCAATTCAGTAATAATGCCCCTTTATTGCCTCTCCAGTAATAATGCCCCTTGAGCGCCCCCTCCAGTAAAAATGCCCCTTGAATGCCTTCTTCCTATAATTATTGCCCCTTTCCAGAAATAATGCCCCAGTGTGTCAAATTCCACTAATAATGCCCCTTGAGTGACCCCTTCAGTAATAATGAGCCAAGAGTACCTCTTCCAGTAATATTTCCCCTTGAGTGTCCCTTCCAATAATAATGTCTCTTGAGTGAGTCAGACATGTAACTCGCATGTCAATTGCCTACTTTGACACATCATATACTGTATATAGGGCAATCACTGGAGAAGGACATCATGGTCGGAAGAATAGAAGGAACAAGTCAAAGAGGAAGACCAGCAACCCGATGGCTTGATACTATCAAGATAACGGTGGAGAAGATCCTGGTGGACCTATCTGGGCTTGCACATGATCGATCTTCCTACAGAGCTTTCATCCATCAAGTCGCCATGGTTCAATATTGAGCCGAAGGCTGTTTAAAAAAAAAAAAAAAGTACCCCACCCATTAATAGTGCTGCCAGAATGCCCCATCCAGTAATAACTCTCCCAGAGTGGTCCATTCAGTAGTAATGTCCCCAGAGTGCCCCATCCTTGTTCAGGTCAGGAGGCTGGTCCAAATATTGGAGTAACCAGTTCTTAGTTATGATGATGAGGACATGGGAGAAGTGTAAAGGTGCATTATATGGACGAAAGTATTGGATGCACAATATAATCATTGAATTCAGGTCTTACCTTCAATCCTATTACACTGGGTGTATAAGAACCAACCCCATTATCTCCAGTGTACATGACCTGACCCCATTGTCCCTGGTGTATAATGTTTCTGTTATGATAGTGTAGCAACTCACCTGGGAAAATATAAAACACACTAAAATCTGCAACTGACCCTAATGGTTCCTGTACAGACCCCGCCGTCCCTAGTGGTTCCTGCAAGAGCTGACATAGCCCTAACCACAGACTAGACAAAGGCAACTCTGACCTATGCTGCACCTGAAAGGCCTTCGAGTGCTTCACGTTCCTCCTAAGGAACCGGAGGGCAGGGCAGAGTGCAAATTACCTACAGAAGGGAAAGTGTGTTGAAAAAGGAAAAGATCCAAGAGTGATTAGAACAAACCACGAAATACAAAATAAAGGATTAAGTACGTACTGTTAGAAAATATGCCGCCTACTTGCTAAACAGAAACAGAAGATAAGTGCAGGGTAAAGAACATAAACAGCAAAGAGATAAACCCTAGCTGGTCTTTCCCTGACTGGCTTAAACTACAGCAGTATGGATGGACATCCAAATGAGACTATCACCAGCAGGAAATACCAGCAGGGGGAAAGTATATAAATTCACACCCGAAAGGTGATAGGGCAGAAAAATGAGTAAATGAAAACACCTCTTACCCTAAAAAGACTGCAGCAAAGATAACATAAACTAAACACTCAGAGAAAAGGTGCATCTGCTGTGGCTTGGCGGACAGAGAAGCTGACCGCAAAGCACAGGCTCAAGGGTTCGAACCCAGATGCATGACAGCTTTGCCCCTCACTCCCGAGGTATAACCTACGGCCTCATTGTCCCTGGTGTATATTATTCAGCCCCTCACTCCCAATCTATAACATCCAGTCCCATTACCCCCTTTGTAAAACATCTGACCCAATTGTCCCCGGGGTACAGTATAACATCCAGCCCCCCACTGTGTATAACATCTGACCCCTCACTCCCCAGTGTATAACGTCTGCCCCCCCCCCACTACGCCGTGTGACTTTACTGACATATGATATAACGGCTGGTGAGTGATATTATTGAGAACTGGAAGGAACCATGGCAACTCCATAATGTTACAGAGCGGGGGGCCGAGTGCTGAGGAGCAGAGAGCAGAAAGGTTGCCACTTCTCTGCTGAAAGGTGGAGGACCACAGGTCTCTAACACTCACCAGCTCCGTCGTCATGGAGGCGCACAAGGTCTCTAACATCCACCAGCTCCGTGATATCACCATGGAGGAGCGCAAGGTCTCTAACATCCACCAGCTCTGTGATGTCGCCATGGAGGAGCACAAGGTCTCTAACATCCACCAGCTCCGTGATGTCGCATGGAGGAGCGCAAGGTCTCTAATATCCACCAGCTCCGTGATGTCGTCATGGAGGCGCACAAGGTCTCTAACATCCACCAGCTCCGTGATATCGTCATGGAGGAGCGCAAGGTCTCTAACATCCACCAGTTCCGTGATATAGTCTTGGAGGAGCACAAGGTCTCTAACATCCACCAGCTCCGTGATGTCGTCATGGAGGCGCACAAGGTCTCTAACATCCACCAGCTCCGTGATATAGTTTTGGAGGAGCACAAGGTCTCTAACATCCACCAGTTCCGTGATATAGTCTTGGAGGAGCACAAGGTCTCTAACATCCACCAGCTCCGTGATATAGTCTTGGAGGAGCATAAGGTCTCTAACATCCACCAGCTCCGTGATATAGTCTTGGAGGATCACAAGGTCTCTAACATCCACCAGCGCCGTGATATAGTCTTGGAGGAGCATAAGGTCTCTAACATCCACCAGCTCCATGATATAGTCTTGGAGGAGCACAAGGTCTCTAACATCCACCAGCTCCGTGATGTCGTCATGGAGGAGTGGAAGAGGACTCCAGTGTGAAGCTCTTTTGCCCTCCATACCCAAGATAGTTAATGCAGAAAATAATGGTGGCCACACAAAATATTCACACTTTGGACACAATTTGGCCATTTTCACTTAGGGGTGTACTCACTTTTGTTGCCGGTGGTTTAGAAATTAATGGCTGTGTGTTGAGTTAGTTAGAAGGTACCAAATTTACACTGTTATACAAGTTGTTCTTTACGTTGCATCACAGTATCGTATCGTCAGTGTTGTCCGATGAAAAGTTATAATAAAATATTGACAAAAATGTGAGGGGTGTACTCACTTTTGTGATATACTGTATGTATGGTCCTTACAGGGGGCGCACACAGGGGGTGCACTTGTTCATCATTACTTATAGATATTGTTTCCTCTATGTCTGCTGATGGCCGTATACTATCAGGACTTGGGAGGTAGAAGCCCTGAGGCCGCGGCTGAACACAGTAATGCGTTGGTCTCCATAGCCCCCGCTCATCTACTTTCGGCCAGTCTCTCCAGTCTCCTCCACTTTCCTCATTGATGAGTTTGGTCTCCATCCATCTTCTCGCAATACAATGCCCCCTCTCCCATCACAGTGGCCAGGGTTAATCTTTAATCCCCCTCCTAATCCATCTCCCCTCATCACACTGTACTGGGGGCATTGAGGAGAGGGGTTAATGGATAACTTTAGGGGATCCGTCACACTGTACGTGGAGGAAATTCCTTATCTGAAGACGCGGGGATCAATCTTCCCTCCTGTAATAAGTCATTGAGAGCTTGGGATGTTCTCGCTATTAATGGATCCTGATTATTATAAATGAAGGTTGAGGAGTATAATAGTGCGGTATCAGACCAGGAGACGCCACGTGTCCCTTCACTGAGCGGACATCATACAGCAGCACCAGGACAATACTAGGGGTAATTATTGATAGGACTCACACTTGTCCCCATTAATTCATTACTAGGAGGTGACAGGAGACACGAGAGCAGGGGCCGCCCCGGACGAGCGTCATAAATCTACTTATAGGAAACCTCATCTCAAGAGGATGGACGTGCCACATTCACACTTGTAGCTCACGATCAGTGATGATTGCTTGACATTCACTATGGCCGCCATTATAGGGGAAGTGACTCCTGCATGGAAAATCCACTTCCCCTGCTCCAAAAGTGCAGGACCCCAGAAAGCTGGATGAGGACCCAAGTGAGAACTGTAATGCCCCCCCCCCCAGAAGTGGGGTGCAGAATCCCCTCTGCCACATATGAGGCCGGGGATCTCTGTTACTACTGGTGCGGAGTTTTCTTGGGGCGATGCGTAGATAATGTGAAAATTACAGGAGCTGAGGATGATGAAGGTCAATGTGTCCAGGGCAGGAGGTGATCCAGTGTCTGTGGCCGCAGACCAGACATCTCCGTCCTTTGTGCCATGGTAAATGGTTAACGTAACAGTGACGGCCAGGACACCGGATCATGGGAAGATCAGACTGTGCTCAGTCTCAAGTGTCCACCAGTGATTTACAGCCGGGAGGGTCAGCAATTATGCAGGAGTAGGAAAAGGCATCTTATGGCCCCTCTACACATTGCATCAATGTCAGCCGATTCTGCCAATTTCCGTGTGATCTAGCTATGGACATACAGCGGCATACTGTGTCTGCCAAGATGTCTGCCAAACATTGAAGATATGACGTATAAACTGCATTACTGCTATATACTATGGACTCAACCACGACAGGGCGGCCTTTGTGGTTGGACCCCAACACTGTCACACTCAACTCTCTAAGCCAAACCCTAGAATATAAAAGTGCGGGTAGGATCCAGCACTAGATAAAGGGAACCTGGCAATGGCGGTATGAGTTCAGCCACATCTGTTAAACCCTGCTGAAACGCTGCGGTGTTTAACAGAAGAACATACTTTAAAAGCTGCCGTGGACCAAGCTGCACGGGAGACTAGTCAGGCTTCTCCCCGCCCGCTGCCCTTGAGTGACAGGTCTCTCCCTATACACACACACGCAGGGAAGGACCTATCAGTCACCGGCAGCGGGCGGGGAAAAGCTGCCGGGAACCCACCTGTCTGACTAGTGTCCTGTATTGTTTTTAACTCCTTCACGACCTTGTACGTCACAAGTTGTTTCCCTGCCTTTGATGTGGGCTCGCATGGCCAAGCTGATATTTTTCACAATGGAAAATGGATGATTTAATCAGCCTTCATGTGCCTCTACCAGCCAAGGGCGAAGCTGTTAACCTTTTAAATCTCGCTGTCAATCTGCTGGCGCGTCATTCCATGCGCCCGTGACATGATTGAAGGGCACTGATGGGTAGCCATGACATCCTGGTGTCTGCTAAAGACCCTTGTGGCCGGCGTTCATAGGAGATGGTGATTTTAGCTATACATAGCGAGCTTATGCCCTGCTACGTATAACACAAGCCATCAGATGATGGCAGGCTCAATTTTCCTAAAGGGACTAACAAATACAGTAGAAAGTGGAAAAAATATTAAAATATATATATATATATTTATAAGAAATTCAAATCACCCCCTTTTTCTTCCATTAAAAATAAAGATATAAAAACAAATAAAAAAACACATATTTGATATCTGCATCTGTAAAAGTCCGATCTGTCGAAATATAAAATGAATTAACCTGATTGGTTAATGGCGTAATGAGAAAAATAATCTAAAAGACAGAATTACAGGTTTTTGGCCACTGCAACATTGTAATTACCATTCAAATGAAAACATACTATACATGTTTGGTAAGAAAATAATTTTGGTGAGTCCCAAAATTATTTTCTTATGTGAAGCCGTAAGTCACGGTTACTGGTTGGAGACCCACAATATTGTAAGACGGACTGAGTCATATAAATAGGACCCGGCGAGGCGGCTTTTTTGTTTATACATGTTTGGTATCTGCGTACTCGTACTGTCCTGGAGAATCAGAACGGCAGGTCCGTTTTACCATACAGTGAACATGGTAAATAAAAAAAACGATTGTGGAATTGCCCCTTTTTTTTTATGATTTTGGTGCACATTAAATTTTTTTTCAGCTTTCTGTACATCACGTGACATCACGTGAAGAGTCATTCAAAAGAACAACTGGGCTTTTACCTCGGGATGACTTTTCCCGCAGGACGACTTTTCCCGCAGGACGCCTTTCCCCGCAGGACGACTTTTCCCGCAGGATGCCTTTCCCCGCAGGACGACTTTTCCCGCAGGATGCCTTTTCCCGCAGGACGACTTTTCCTGCAGGACGACTTTTCCCGCAGGACGCCTTTCCCCGCAGGACGACTTTTACCGCAGGACGCCTTTCCCCGCAGGATGACTTTTCCTGCAGGACGACTTTTCCCACAGGACGCCTTTCCCCGCAGGACGACTTTTCCCGCAGGATGCCTTTTCCCGCAGGACGACTTTTCCTGCAGGACGACTTTTCCCGCAGGACGCCTTTCCCCGCAGGACGACTTTTCCCGCAGGACGCCTTTCCCCGCAGGACGCCTTTCCCCGCAGGACGACTTTTCCTGCAGGACGACTTTTCCCGCAGGACGCCTTTCCCCGCAGGACGACTTTTCCCGCAGGATGCCTTTTCCCGCAGGACGACTTTTCCTGCAGGACGACTTTTCCCGCAGGACGCCTTTCCCTGCAGGACGACTTTTCCTGCAGGACGCCTTTCCCCGCAGGACGACTTTTCCCGCAGGATGCCTTTTCCCGCAGGACGACTTTTCCTGCAGGACGACTTTTCCCGCAGGACGACTTTTTCCGCAGGACGACTTTTCCCGCAGGACGCCTTTCCCCGCAAGACGACTTTCTCCGCAGGATGACTTTTTTCGCAGGCTGACTTTTTCTGCTGAGCGACTTTGCCCACAGGACGACTTTTTTTGCAGAACGACTTATCCCGCAGGACGACTTTTCCCTCAGGACGAGTTTTTTTGCAGGATGACTTTTCCCGCAGGACGACTTTTCCCACAGGACGACTTTTCCCACAGGATGACTTTTCCCGCAGGACGATTTTTCTCATAGGACGATTTTTCTCATAGGATGACTTTTTCCGCAGGGCGATTTTTCCCGCAGGACGACTTTTCCCGCAGGACTATTTTTACCGCAGGATGACTTTTCCCGCAGAACAATTTTGCCCGCTGGACGATTTTTCCAGTCCTTCTATCCCCAGATTTAGTGGCGTTATACCTTCCCCCGGCATCAGATACAGATGAAGTGATCATGAGTGATAATGAATTCGGAAGTTATGTCTCTGACCATCTTGGGCCCAGATTGTCCCTCCTTGTCTTCATGGCTCTTGATGGATCCTGTAATCAGCCTCCATCCATCTTCTTCACACCTTGTACAAAGCCTCTTCTCCCTTCTCAGCTGCTGTCACCTCCCAAAGTGACCCGGGTTAAATTTTAATCTTCATCCCAATCCATCTCCCCTCATACTGGGCTGGAGGTATTGATAACGGGGGTTAATAGTTAACTCGGGAGATCCGTCATACTGGAAGTCCAAGAAATGCCTCATCCTCACACATAGGAAACAATCTTCCCTCCTGGAAGAAATCAGCTCGGAAGGAAGCAACCATGATAGTGATGGTGAAACGCAGCGACGCCGCGTGACTTATCACCGATCCTAAATATATTGTCAACCCTCCATGTATCATGCCATTAAATACACCCGATTCATCATGGCACTGAACGCTTCTCCAACTTCCGTTTTGTGTCTTTTTTTTTTTTCGCTTTAATTAAGGAGGAAAAAAAATGTCAATTTTATTTCACATACAATAAAAAGAAAAGTGGTAAAATAGCAGCTAACACATGGAGATATTAAAGACGTAAATACATGTAAATGTGTTAATTATAAATGGATTTAACTCTAGAGAAAAAAAATAAAAATCTGATAAAAATAATGCAAAAATAACAGCAAGAACGTAATGTTACGTCCCTGATTACATACAAATAATAGTATCACTTTTAAGGGTGATGGGGTGAGTTTTTCAAACACCTATGATTAAGGAAATTTTAGGAAATTCTCTTTATCTGACAAATTTTAACAATTTGGAATTCGATTCATGTGAATCTAATAAAAAAAAAAAAAGTGTGCCGCCAAAGGAGAAGATTGCATCAGCCAGAGAAGGCTCACATGGACTCAGGCACGGCCGCGTAGTCTTCCACATCATGTCTTTCAACTGTCACATCACATGGTACAGTACAGCTAATCAAAAGGGTCCATCATAGCCTGTATAAAAGCCAATGCAAGGAATGCAGTAGCCATTTTTTAGGTGACTCTTGATTGTGAGAGGATGTCACAGATTAGCCATAAGGATAGGAAAAGAAAGTCACAAAACACTGAAGAACCTGTACAGATAGTGTGTGACAACAGAGCAGTGAAAATCAGCTGCCATCCGTTTACTCACAGCCATATATATTGAGATCATTGGACATTACTAAGGCCATGTTGGCGTGAAAAGTGTTCAATACAGTCCTAGGAGACTTCCGAGTGGAACACGCGTCTTTTCTAGGAAATCAGAAGTTTTTCAGTATTACTATACTGAACCATACTATACTGCATAAAGAATTACTATACTAAAATATCAGTAAATATACTGCATTATCTAACGATTTTACATCATTTTTTATAACGATCGACCATAATCAAAGAAGCGACAAAAAAAAAAAAGAAAACACACCGCATTACATTAAGAGATAAAATGGGTTTTACAGATAAAATATGAAAGTTGTTAAATAATGAAAAAAAAGGACAAAAAGCAAAAATCTAGTAACATAAATGAAATACAAATCTATTTAGAAACAGCATGAAATATATAAAATTGGAATGCTTTGCTCTAGAGATAATGAATTAAATAGGCATGTGGCTAAAAAGAAGTCTAATACAAAATAATAATATTATTTCTATAGTACTGTATTATACATTACAGACCAAAAGTTTGGACACACCTTCTCATTTAAAGATTTTTCTGTATTTTCATGACTTTGAAAATTGTACATTCACACTGAAGGCATCAAAACTATGAATTACCACATGTGGAATTATATACTTAACAAAAAAGTGTGAAACTACTGAAAATATGTCTTATAATCTAGGGTCTTCACAGTAGCCACCTTTTGCTTTGATGACTGCTTTGCACACTCTTGGCATTCTCTTGATGAGCTTCAAGAGGTAGTCACCGGAAATGGTCTTCCAACAATCTTGAAGGAGTTCCCAGAGATGCTTAGCACTTGTTGGCCCTTTTGCCTTCACTCTGCGGTCCAGCTCACCCCAAACCATCTCGATTGGGTTCAGGTCTGGTGACTGTGGAGGCCAGGTCATCTGGCGTAGCCCCCCATCACTCTCCTTCTTGCTCATAACAGTTAGCGGCTCCTCAGCTTTGCAGGTGATACTGCTGTTCCCCCGCAAAATTAAAGAATTGTTTCAAAGGAAATTTGCAAAATACAGGTGTATGAGCAGCCTGACAAACATATTTCCTGACCACATGGATCTCCACAGGATCATCTTCCTGCCGTAATCATCGCTACTGATCCATTTTAGCAGGTGTTTTGAAATCCACCTAATTACTTAAGTGTTTACTTTTCTTTTTTTTTGCAAGAAGTTCTTTCAGAGAATCGACCATATAAACATATAGGCCGCCGATTCATTTAGATTGGGGTTATGTATTCCAGTCTTAATGAAAGATGCACTGGAAGACCATGCAAGCTCATTGAGATGCACAAAAATGTGTTAGTCGGTGTCCCAGTCTCTCTTGACCAGTGGTTTGGTGACCCTGTCTTTTGTGACCAGTCGTTTGTAATCGCTGTCTCTGGTGACCAGTGATTTGGTGTTGTTGAGTTTTGTGACCAGTAGTTTTATGCCCTTTACCAGTGTTTGGCATTCTTGTCCCTGATGATCATTTTTTGGTGCTCATATATCTGTTAATCAGTAGTTGCTGCTCCTGTCTCTGGTGACCATTGTTTAGTGACCCTTTCTTTTGTTATCCGTGGTTTACTGCTCCTGACTCTAGTATCCAGTGGTTTGGTACTCCAGTCTCTGGAGACCATTAGTTTGGTATTCCTGTCTCAGTTAACCAGTGGTTTGGTACTCCTGTATCCTGTGACCAGTGGCTTGGTGTTCCTGTCTCAGTTAACCAGTGGTTTGGTACTCCTGTATCCTGTGACCAGTGGTTTGGTGTTCCTGTCTCAGTTAACCAGTGGTTTGGTGTTCCTGTCTCAGTTAACCAGTGGTTTGGTACTCCTGTATCCTGTGACCAGTGATTTGGTGTTCCTGTCTCAGTTAACCAGTGGTTTGGTGTTCCTGTCTCAGTTAACCAGTGGTTTGGTGTTCCTGTCTCAGTTAACCAGTGGTTTGGTACTCCTGTATCCTGTGACCAGTGATTTGGTGTTCCTGTCTCAGTTAGCCAGTGGTTTGGTGTTCCTGTCTCAGTTAGCCAGTGGTTTGGTACTCCTGTATCCTGTGACCAGTGATTTGGTGTTCCTGTCTCAGTTAACCAGTGGTTTGGTGTTCCTGTCTCAGTTAACCAGTGGTTTGGTGTTCCTGTCTCAGTTAACCAGTGGTTTGGTGTTCCTGTCTCAGTTAACCAGTGGTTTGGTACTCCTGTATCCTGTGACCAGTGATTTGGTGTTCCTGTCTCAGTTAACCAGTGGTTTGGTGTTCCTGTCTCAGTTAGCCAGTGGTTTGGTGTTCCTGTCTCAGTTAGCCAGTGGTTTGGTATTCCTGTATCCTGTGATCAGTGGTTTGGTGCTCCTGTTTCAGTTGACCAGTGGTGTGGTGTCTCTGTCTTAAGTGACCAGTGATTTAATGCCCCTGTCTCTGATGACTAGTGGTTTTGTGCTCCTGTCTCTAATGACAAGTGGTTTGGTGGCCCTAATTTGGATGACCATTGGTTCAGTGCTCTAATGGTAATAAAATGGTTTGGTGCTCTTATCTCTAGTGACCAGTGGCTTGGTACTCCTATCTCTGGTGACCAGTGTTTGGTGATTTTTTCTTTTGGTGTGAGTGGACTCTAGTGACCAGTGGATTGGTGAGTGGTTGATTGGATTGATGAGTGGTTTGGCACTGTTGTCTGTGGTGACCAGTGATTTGATGCTCCTGTCACTGATGAACAGTGGTTTGGTGCCCCTGTCTATGGTGACCAGTGCATTGGTGCTTCTCTCACTGGTGACCAGTGGTTTGGAGCTCCTGTCACGGATGACCAGTGGTTTGGTGCTCCTGTCACTGGTGGCCAGTGATTTGGCATTCCTGTCTCCGATGATGAGTGGATTGGTATTCATGTATCTGATGACCAGTAGTTTGGTGCTCCTGTTTTAGTTGACTAGTGACTTAATTTCCTTGTCTTTGACAACTAGTGTTTTAGTGCTCCTGCTTCGGTGACCAGTGGTTTGGTGCTTCTCTCTCTGACCAGTGGATTGGTGCTCCTTTCTCTGATACCCAGTGGTTCAATTGTAACAGGGGCCAGGGTGATAGTCAGTGGCGAGGGATACTAGAGTTTCTTCACCCCATCCCGCTACAGAAATATGGGAACTTGCATCTCCCTGGGTGTGTGTGGTGTGCTGTACTCTCTGGGAGTCTTTACTCACTGTCATTCTTGGTTCCTACAGATCCTGTTCTTCTGATCCTTTTAATGAGAGACAACACAGTTATTAAAAATAACATAGTCCACTTTACTTGCACGGCCTTGGAAACAGAGGATTACAGGTACAATAGATATTGTATACAATGGCACTTGATGATGTTTTAGCTAGTCACAGTCCCCACACAATGATCCTCCACAGTGTGACTCAGCCCTAAGGGAAAACTACCTCTGGAACTTCATGTAGGGGAGCTCCTGCTTCACCCCACTGTTCCCGCTGTCCGACTCTTTCAGGGACCACCTCGGTCCTGCCCTAGTCCTGACACATCAGAGTCCACAGACTGACTTGTTGAGTACAGACTGTGCTGTAGTATCTCCGTTGGTGCTAATCCTCAATGTTTCCCACACATGCCCGTCCTTGTTCTTGCCTGCGCTCCCAGCACATCTGTCACTTACTAACTGACTTAAGATGGCCAATCTAACTCCCAGTCATCCCTCAGCTTTCCAACTGTCACTGAGGCCGGCCCAAACTGGTTAACACAATCCTGTCCTAACTGAACACCTCGAGCACTAACTTGCTAACTGACATCTAGTGGCTATATTCAGAACACATGAAATGACATTAGGTAAATACAATACATATCAGCAGCCCCTCACACAATGCTCTACTTGGTGATAAATGGTTTGGTGCTCCTTTCTCTGGTGGCCAGTGGTTTGGTGCACCTGTCTCTGGTGACCAGTGCTTTAATGCTCCTTACTCGAATGACCATCAGTTTGGTGCTCCTGTCACTGATGACTAGTGGTTTGATGCTCCTGTCTCTGATGACCAGTGGTTTTGTGGTCCTGATGACCAGTGCTTCAATGCTCTACTTGGTGACAAATGGTTTGGTGCTCCTGTCTCTGATGACCAGTAGTTTGATGCACCTGTTTCTGGTGACCAGTAGTTTGGTGCTCCTGTCTCTGGTGACCAGTAGTTTTATGCACCTGTCTCTGGTGACTAGTAGTTTTATGCACCTGTTTCTGGTGACCAGTAGTTTGGTGCTCCTGTCTCTAGTGACCAGTAATTTGATGTACTTGTCTCTGGTGACCAGTGATTTGGTGAACCTGTCTCTAGTGACCAGTAGTTTGGTGCAACTGTCTCTGGTGACTAGCAGTTTGATGCATCTGTCTCTGGTGACCAGTGGTTTGGTGTCCCTGTTTCTGGTGAGCAGATGTTTCTATCACTGATGGCCAGTAATTTGGTGATCCTGACTTTGATGACCAGTGGTTCAGTTCTCTACTTGGTGCTAGTATCTCTGGTGACCAGTGATTTGGTTCTCCTGTCACTGATGACAAGTGGTTTGGTACTCCTGTCTCTGGTGACCAGTAGATTGTTGCCCCTGTAACTGATGACTAGATGTTTGGTGCCCCTGTTTCTGGTGACCAATGGTTTGATGTCCCTGTCTCCAGTGTTTTTTTACAAGTGGTTTGGTGTTCCTGTGTCTGATGACCAGTAGCTTTGTGTACCTGACTCTGGTGACCAGTGGCTTGGTGTTCCTGTCAATGATGGCTAGTGGTTTGGTGCTCCTGCCTTTGATGACCAGTGGTTTGGTGCTCCTGCCTCTGATGACCAGTGGTTTGGTGCTCCTGTCTCTGATGATCAGTGGTTTGGTGCCCCTGCCTCTGATGATTAGTGGTTTGGTGCTCCTCTCTCTGATGATCAGTAGTTTGGTGCCCTGCCTCTGATGATCAGTGGTTTGGTGCTCCTCTCTCTGATGATCAGTGGTTTGGTGCTCCTGTCTCTGATGACCAGTGGTTTGGTGCTCCTGTCTCTGATGACCAGTGATTTTGTGCTTCTGTCTCTCTGAAGACCAGTGGTTTGGCGCTCCTGACACTGATGACCAGTGGTTTCATACTCCTTTCACTGATGACCAGTAGTGATGAGCAAGCATGCTCGTTACTCGAGATTTACAAGCTTTCTCGGGTGTTTCCCGAGTATCTTCAGCGTGCTCAGGTGTTATGTTTTAGTCGTGCTGTGTGCATGATTTGCGACTGTTTGACAGGCATTTCTCACTTGTATTAAAGCTGTCAAACAGTCGCAAATCATGCACACAGCGCGACTAAAACATAACACCCTAGCACGCTGAAAATACTCGGCGAGGTTGCCGAAAGGATTAACAGAACATACTCGCTCATCACTAATGACCAGTGGTTTGGTGCTCATATCTCTTGTGACCAGTGGTTTGGTGCTCCTGTCTCTGATGACCAGTGGTTTGGTGCTCATATCTCTTGTGGCCAGTGGTTTGGTGCTCATATCTCTTGTGGCCAGTAGTTTGGTGCTCATATCTCTTGTGGCCAGTAGTTTGGTGCTCATATCTCTTGTGGCCAGTGGTTTGGTGCTCATATCTCTTGTGGCCAGTGGTTTGGTGCTCCTGTCTCTGATGACCAGTGGTTTGGTGCTCCTGTCTCTGATGACCAGTGGTTTGGTGCTCATATCTCTTGTGGCCAGTGGTTTGGTGCTCATATCTCTTGTGGCCAGTGGTTTGTTGCTCATATCTCTTGTGGCCAGTGGTTTGGTGCTCCTGTCTCTGATGACCAGTGGTTTGGTGCTCCTGTCTCTGATGATCAGTAGTTGAGTGCTCATATCTCTTGTAGCTAGTGGTTTGGTGCTCCTGTCTCTGATGATCAGTAGTTTGGTGCTCATATCTCTTGCGGCCAGTGGTTTGGTGCTCATATCTCTTGTGGCCAGTGGTTTGGTGCTAATATCTCTTGTGGCCAGTGGTTTGGTGCTCCTGTCTCTGATGACCAGTGGTTTGGTGCTCATATCTCTTGTGGCCAGTGGTTTGGTGCTCATATCTCTTGTGGCCAGTAGTTTGGTGCTCATATCTCTTGTGGCCAGTAGTTTGGTGCTCATATCTCTTGTGGCCAGTGGTTTGGTGCTCATATCTCTTGTGGCCAGTGGTTTGGTGCTCCTGTCTCTGATGACCAGTGGTTTGGTGCTCCTGTCTCTGATGACCAGTAGTCTGCTGCTCCTGTCTCTGATGACCAGTGGTTTGGTGCTCATATCTCTTGTGGCCAGTGGTTTGGTGCTCATATCTCTTGTGGCCAGTGGTTTGGTGCTCATATCTCTTGTGGCCAGTGGTTTGGTGCTCCTGTCTCTGATGACCAGTGGTTTGGTGCTCCTGTCTCTGATGACCAGTAGTTTGGTGCTCATATCTCTTGTGGCCAGTGGTTTGGTGCTCATATCTCTTGCGGCCAGTGGTTTGGTGCTCATATCTCTTGTGGCCAGTGGTTTGGTGCTCCTGTCTCTGATGATCAGTAGTTTGGTGCTCATATCTCTTGTGGCCAGTGGTTTGGTGCTCATATCTCTTGTGGCCAGTGGTTTGGTGCTCATATCTCTTGTGGCCAGTGGTTTGGTGCTCATATCTCTTGTGGCCAGTGGTTTGGTGCTCCTGTACCTGGCTCTGTGCTCCTTTTTCTGGTGTCCAGTTCCGAGCATCTAAGTAAACTCTCATTAATTAAGGTTATTTTATCTAGTCAGGCAACGTTTTGGGGTGAAATGCACCCAGAAATGATTAGTCTTGTCACAGAAACAGAAGATCATATACTGATTACCACATCATAGAGTCTAACAACTTCCTCCTCAGTGTAGAGCAGAAATTTCCATAACGGATTGTGTATTTTATGTCTGAGTTGCCTCAATCCTTGTTAAACGATCA